>NC_069499.1:1322185062-1322265062 GCF_027579735.1 Bombina bombina | reverse complement strand
ATGAACTACACAATGAGTTATTTTTTCTATAGTTTGTGCGTAGTGGAGGATTTTAAACTCTCCTTTTATCTCCCCCTAATTTAAAATGTTGTTGTATTCTGCCTGGAATCAACTTCACCCAGCAGTGATTCTAACCTTCTCCCAGCTGATGAGTGGCAATAACCACGAAACAGTCTGTCCTGGGATGGTTATGAATCACTGCACTAACCCTAGCTAAGTTTATAAGCTGTGTCAACAGCGATACTTTGGCGTAAAGGGAACCTGCTGAAAAGCAGACTGAAGTAAAAAGGTGTGTCATTGTGTACTTAATTTGCATATCTTACCCAGAATCCTTTGCTGCATTGGAAACAATGTAATTCAGAGGTTTTCAGTGGGAAAACAAGCCTCTGGGCCTGTCTAGATTTGTTAATGAACTACCCAATGAGTTATTTTATATATATATATATATATATATATATATATATATATATATATATATATATATACACACACACACACACATATATATATATATTCCTGCAAGACAAACTACAACACAAAGCTGCATCTTAATGTCAAAGTATACTGAGACTCTATAGCACACTAGTATACCGTTACAGGTATAAAACCCTTTATCCAAACTGCTTGGGACTGAAAAAGGTTTGGATTTTGGATTATTATGGATTTTGGAATATTTGCATCTGTAAAATGGAGCAGCTTGATGAGGGGATGGAACCGAGTGTAAACCATTTAGGCAATATTTGCATGTCATAATACAGCTTATACATTCAACTTACAGGTAGTTTTATATCATTTTTAATATATAAAAACATAAATTATGCTTACCTGATAATTTCCTTTTCTTCTGATGGAAAGAGTCCACAGCTGCATTCATTACTTTTGGGAAATAAGAACCTGGCCACCAGGAGGAGGCAAAGACACCCTAGCCAAAGGCTTAAATACTCCTCCCACTACCCTCATCCCCCAGTCATTCTGCAGAGGAACAAGGAACAGGAGAAGAAATATCAGGGTGAAAGGTGCCAAAAGAATAATAAGGACGCCCCACATAAAATTACAGGTTGGGAGCTGTGGACTCTTTCCATCAGAAGAAAATGAAATTATCAGGTAAGCATAATTTATGTTTTTCTTCTTAAATAAAAAGAATACACAACTGCATTCATAACTTTTGGGAAAACAATACCCAAGCTATAGAGGACACTGAATGTCAAGACGGGAAGGTACAATAGGCAGAACATACTGAGGGCACCAGGCCTGAACCTCTACCCAATAAAAAAAAAAAAAAAACGCTTCGTCTGAAGCTGAGAACATTTTAAGAGGAAAAAGCCCCAAGGACACTGACTCACAGTCGGTTCAGAAGCCAAACTAGAGACAGTCGCAAACAAACTTGACTGAGCCAACAGTCCTCCAGGAGACACTGTTGCCCAACAGACGGTCCCCCACCGCTCATCCTCCACAAATGAAGGAGACACCAGCTGAAACCCCCAAGGGGACAAGGTAAAGGAGAACCAAGGAAACCGAAAGGTCCCCTAATACAAAAAAGAACACCTCCACAAATGAGCTCAGCTCACAGAGACCCAAAGGGGCCCAACCAGTGGAAGGAGGCCATGCCTTTACCAAGCGAAACCCGGGATAAGATCGGGCACAGAGACAGAAAAGACGTCTCTCCAACATCCTGCAAGCACGGAATGCAACTGAAGAGGCAAAGTCCTCCCAGTGTCTGACCACAGAATACCAAAGCATTCGCCATGAAAAAGTGTGTAATACACCCAGGTGAAAAACCCCAAGTTTGAGAACACAGAGTCCATAATAGGAAGACACAGAGGGTACATGCAAGGAGGAAGAAGCAGTCAAGTAAGAAACAGACCACAAAAGCAACCCCCAGACAGAGGGCACGCTCCAGGTAACCTAAGTCGCCGGACCTACACACAGGTCCCTAAAAAGGGGATCACCAAACCTCAATCGAGGCCCCCCAAGAAGGGGGAATACCCTCAGAACCTGAAGGAAGAGTAAACCCTCTTCTGAAATCAAAGGAGCAAGTTAAAAGGAAAATCTATACCTTAGCAGACTTAGCTAACAGGATAGACTCAACAAGGCTCACACATCCAGAGGAGACTGAGACCGAACGCAGCGACCTAGACCGCTCGGCCATCCTGACCTGCAGACCCACACCCAGCTGGACCAACCCAGTGTCCGGAATCCAAGACAGGGGAACAAAAGAATCCCGAAACAGGTACAGGAATGAGTGTAAGGATAGCACAGCCATCCCCACAGAGTACAAGTACAACCCGACTCTGAAAACAGACAGCAAGGCCATAGACCTAAGGATCTATCAAAATAAAGGCCCATTAAGTCTGACTTGGAGCCAGCAAGACCCTGGGGGAACCCATCCCACCTTTCCGCCTCCCATCCAGGAGAAGCCCCAAGCAAGGACTCTAACTCCATAGGGAGGAGAATATCCCCTAAGGAAAGGGATGATGCCGGAAGGGCAACAACTGTACTCAAGGCCTGAAATCACTGGTTAATGGGAAGAGAAATTCCCAACACAGATGTCCTAGAAAAGGACCCCCCTACAAGTAGCTTGCCAAGCAGAGGCACAGTCCACCCATTCGCCTGCAGAGCAGGGAATCCACTGGAACACTGGCAAGCTGACCAGGGGAATGCAACCCTAAGGCGCACCAGAAATTGGACATCCAGCGCCAGCAGCTGGGTATGAACCAACAACCCTTGAGGCGCAAGCCACACAGCTAACCACCAGATGATGGTGGCAAAGAGTAATAAATACTCAGAAAACCTGGCCAACCATGACCAGGTTAGGTAGATGGACCAAGGATATAGCCCAAGTTCTCACTACCGTGGAACACCCCGACCAGCCCTGAGATCCAAGATTCCAAAATCACCCAAGACTCGGTCAGGAAAAAGGCCAAGCGAAGCTTCAGCAACCGGAAGTCTCAGGAAGAAAAACAGGTCCGGGCACCTAATAGTTCAGGCAAACCTTACCCTAGAACTAAACACCCCATCTGGCCAAGAAGCCAGACACAAGGGATACAGATGCATATCCAGAGAATCCGAATAGCGAGAAGAACTCGAAAGCCTTGACCAAAGCAAGGAACCACCCGTAGCTAAAGTCCAACGCTTCAAGGAGCAAGGCTAGAAGTCATATGAAGATACTTCTCAGAGCCTCAGGACAACCAAGGGATACCTCAAGGTCAAAAAATCCTACTAGCAGGACTAGTCTCCCTATCACCTCCGCACAAGCAGAGGACACAAGGAAGAAAAAAGGCACTAAACCTACCCAGCTCCGGAAAACCCTGAGCTAAACAAAGTCCCCGCAGGGAACAACCATCACCCGGAAACACAGATCCCTAAAAGGAGATCCAACTCACCCGGAGACAATGGAAGAAGACCCAAAGGTCTCTTTTAACTCAGACAGACAGTACACGTAAAAAAGTAAGAGCTGCATCTAGATTCACTATAAACAGCTTACGTGTACACCTGCAAGGTGTCAAGAGCTGCAACTGGTTTCAAACTGAAAACCCGCATGCTATACAGCTATCCTGTACAAGCTGTTGGATCAAGCCCAAAATGACAATCCAGAGGCCTAAAAATTAAAGTCAAACCGCTCAACTGCGGTAAGGGGCGTTAAAAGCCCTCCAATCCTCCACCACATGAGGGAGGAACACTCTTAATTCTGATTAAATCAGATGTCAGATAGAATGACGCAGTGGAAAAACTCCCCTGCCGGCCATCTATGACTGAAGGCTATAAGGACTGAAACAATCCTTCCCGCCTCACGGACCCACAGGTCCTCTCGAATGCTTAGTTGAACATGAAAAACAATGATAACCTGAGCACTCAGCGCTTCTACCGAACCAGCCGAGCAGAACAGCGCCACGTGTCTGAACAGCCGCAAGACCGAATGAACCCGACAGGACCAGCCTGCACCTAGGGTCCTAACCGTCAAGCTGCATAAATTCTCCCTCATATGGGAAAAAAACAGAAAACAGACATTTTTAACATAGGAATAACATGTCCAAAACAACTTCCGAATAAGTAATAAAGAGTATCAATCCCAGAAGGTTCCCGAAGGAAACAAAAACAAATAAAAGACATCCCATTGGATATAAAAAAAATATATAAAGCAACCCGGAGGTTAACGCCCAAAAAGACCCAGGCCTATCCGCAGGACCAGCCAAACGGAGCCCTATCTTTCAAAAACTGGGAAAGATCTCAAACAAATGACATTCAGGAGATTACAGTACTTCATCCCCCATGTCTAATGAGGTGCACCATTCAAATCAGCAGACTGAAAATCCCTGTATCTGTCTGAGCAATACCCGAAGGCGCGCAATCCTGTAACGAAAGGCACAACACATTTAGGGACAGTTATACCCGCGGGGAACTGTAGAGGCCCTCCCCAAGATGGAAGGCCCAGGACAATAGGGCACAAGCACATTCTCAAAGAAACACGCCAACATTATGTGGAAGCAAAAACGTGCTGCAACCTCCGGGGGGAACACGCCACCCTGCATGGAGGAATCAGAAACTGGGTTACCCGCATGTGTAGAAGTATGAATTGGTAGGGAACTCGCCTCTCGGAGGACAGGCCCCCCCCCGAGGAGGATGGCTCAGCAGTCCCTTGATTCCCCGAGCCTGAGGAACCAGGCACTCTGAAATGGCATACAGAACAAAACTGGTTGACATGTGTCAACAAAGCCAATCCGGATTCGTCACCGGACACAGAATCTGAAATCAAAATAGTCTCGGTATCAGAATCCTCCTTAACTGAATCTGAAACAAGCACAGTCTCCGCTTTAGAATCCTCCATAACTAGATAGAGGAAATATCAATATGGACTAAAGTAAGAAAACAAAAATGGCACCTGACACCCACAATGGCTGGGGCACTCACCACCTCCTATGACCAGACCCCTGCGGCCTAGAATATCTCCTTCGCCACACAGTCAGGAATGCGGAAATGGGGATCGGAACGTAACCACGCCCGAAAACAAGGTGAACCGAATAGTCCAAAAAAGCGCACCCAACCAAAAGGCTGCGTCACTTCCAAAGGCCTTAAAGTTCCAACCATGAGCCCATAAACATCATACATAAGCAGGTTGAATCACATAACAAAGATAATTATAAACCCCCCTTGGGAGATATTAACCCTTGATTCCAAGATACTAACAGAGACTCACTGAGACCCTTATGTCATATAGTTAGACCCGCAAAAGTGTGTAACCTCTCAGGAAAACATTCACATTACAGTACATTGACGATAAAGTAAAATGAAACTATCTTACCGGAATCCAAGCCCTCCCTGACAGGACTACTTAAAACTCCTGTCCCATGCTGAAGAGTACTACCCTCCATAAGAGACAAAAAACAAAAATTTAAAAATTATGACATGTCTTTGCCAACCTCCTGGGACGAAAGGCAAAGAATGACTGGGGTATGAGGGGAGTAGGAGGAGTATTTAACCCTTTGGCTGGGGTGACTTTGCCTCCTCCTGGTGGCCAGGTTCTTATTTCCCAAAAGTAATGAATGCAGCTGTGGACTCTTTCCATTTAAGAAGAAAATAATAATAATATAATAACATACCATCAAAAAAATAGTACAGTACTGTAATCAGAAGGGTAATAGTTTTTTATTTATCAATATTTTTGTTTAATAGTTGGCTGAAACTTGGTACCCTTCCATGAAGAAATAAAGAACAAGACCAGGAGCATACACGTGTTTTGAGCACTACATGACAGCAGTGTGTATAGCTATGTTATACATAGAGGGAGCATGTAGCAGACAGAGCTGGGTGACAGCAGAGGACACCCATAGCTCTTCCTTACTACTACTAGCACACACACTGTTTGGATGACCCCTTTCCAAAGATTCGGTGTCCATACAGTTTTCTTAATCTTTACGTCTAGCTATACAACTGTCATGTTCACATGCAACCACCTACAAACTGGTTATATTATTTATTTAATAATATTTATAAAATATTTTACCAGGAAGGATACATTGAGATGTCTCTCGTATTCAAGTATGTCCTGGATGTACAAAACATTGCACTGATAAAATAGGGTAGAATAAAATACAAACACAATATTAATAAACAATAATACAAAATTTAACATAGAACAGGTAAGAAATATATAATCAACCATGACAAGTGCATTCTGTTTTGAGATATGTAGAGAGGGATCTCTTAAAGGATTTTCGGCTAGGGGAAGATTTGAAAGTGTGCAAGAGCTCATTCCATATTTTCGGTGCTCTGTAGAAAAAGGCGGATCGAGCTGCTTTCTTTTTATATTGAGGCAGACTAAATAAAGTGCAGGTACTGGATCGGAGGTTATAGGAGGTGGGAGCAGCCGGGGAGAGCATTCTGCTCAAGTATGGTGGGAGCTTCCCAGAAAAGCTCTTAAAACACATGGAGGGTGCGTCTGGATTCCAACGACAGCCAGTTTAGTTCTTTTAGCATGTTACAATGGTGGGCCTTGTAGTTACATTATAGCACAAAGCGGCAGAACTGGTTATACAATGTATTAAGCTTATTAAGGTGAGTTTGCAGTGCAGGTGCATATACTACATCCTCATAATCAATGATTGGCATCAGCATTTGCTGTACAATCTTTTCCTTTACTGTAGGGCTTAGGCAGGATTTGTTTCTGTACAGGGCAGCTCGTTTTGGATAAAGTTTAGATGCAAGTTTTTCTATGTGGAGGCTAAAAGACAGATTGGGGTCTAACAAAATACCCAAGTATTTGAAAGAGTGGACTATGGTCAGTGTGCTATATGATTTTGTTTTAATGCATAGATGGGAATTTTGTAATTTGTGTAACTTAGGAACAGTTCCAAAGATCATTGTGACAGTTCTGTCAGTATTTAGGAAAAAATTGTTTTTTTGTTATCCACTTTTCTACCTCTGTGAACTGGTCTTTGAGCACAGCCTCAAGTTGCGGTAGATCGTATTTGCTTGCATAGATTACTGTGTCATCTGTGTACATGTGTACAGTTGAGGATTTGCAGACATTAGGTAGATCATTTATAAATAATGTGAAAAGTAGGGGGCTGAGAATAGTACCTTGGGGAACACCACACGTGACTGGGAGAGGGAGGGAGTCGCTGTCAGAAATGGAGACATATTGTGATCCGATACATATGATCGAAACCAGGTTAGTGGACAATCACCAATACCTGAGTTTTTTAGATTGTGCAATAAAAACAGAATTTATGCTTACCTGATAAATTACTTTCTCCAACGGTGTGTCCGGTCCACGGCGTCATCCATAACTTGTGGGAATATTCTCTTCCCCAACAGGAAATGGCAAAGAGCACAGCAAAAGCTGTCCATATAGTCCCTCCTAGGCTCCGCCCACCCCAGTCATTCGACCGACGGACAGGAGAAAAAACAGGAGAAACCATAAGGTGCCGTGGTGACTGTAGTTAAAGAAAGAAATTAATCAAACCTGATTAAAAAACCAGGGCGGGCCGTGGACCGGACACACCGTTGGAGAAAGTAATTTATCAGGTAAGCATAAATTCTGTTTTCTCCAACATTGGTGTGTCCGCTCCACGGCGTCATCCATAACTTGTGGGAACCAATACCAAAGCTTTAGGACACGGATGAAGGGAGGGAGCCAATCAGGTTACCTAAACAGAAGGCACCACGGCTTGCAAAACCTTTCTCCCAAGAATAGCCTCCGAAGAAGCAAAAGTATCAAATTTGTAGAATTTGGCAAAAGTGTGCAGGGAAGACCAAGTCGCTGCCTTACATATCTGATCAAAAGAAGCCTCGTTCTTGAAGGCCCATGTGGAAGCCACAGCCCTAGTAGAGTGAGCTGTGATGCGTTCAGGAGGCTGCCGTCCGGCAGTCTCGTAAGCCAATCGGATGATGCTTTTTAGCCAAAAGGAAAGAGAGGTAGCAGTAGCTTTTTGACCTCTCCTCTTGCCAGAATAAACGACAAACAGAGAAGACGTTTGTCTGAAATCCTTTGTTGCTTCTAAATAGAACTTTAAAGCACGAACTACATCTAAATTGTGTAACAAACGTTCCTTCTTTGAAACTGGATTCGGACACAAAGAAGGCACAACTATTTCCTGGTTAATATTCTTGTTGGAAACAACCTTTGGAAGGAAACCAGGTTTAGTACGCAAAACAACCTTATCTGAATGGAACACCAGATAGGGCGGATTACACTGCAAAGCAGATAACTCAGAAACTCTTCTAGCAGAAGAAATAGCAACCAAAAACAGAACTTTCCAAGATAACATCTTGATATCTATGGAATGTAGAGGTTCAAACGGAACCCCTTGAAGAACTGAAAGAACTAAATTCAGATTCCAGGGAGGAGTCAAAGGTCACAAGACAGATAAAGCAGAAATCTGTCCCTTTAGAGAACTCGCTGATAATCCCTTATCCAATCCTTCTTGTAGAAAGGAAAGGATCCTAGGAATTTTTATCTTACTCCATGAGAATCCCTTGGATTCACACCAACAGATATATCTTTTCCATATTTTATGGTAAGTTTTTCTAGTTACAGGTTTTCTGGCTTGTACCAGAGTATCTATTACAGAATCCGAAAACCCACGCTTAGATAAAATCAAGCGTTCAATTTCCAAGCCGTTAGCTGGAGGGAAACTAGATTTGGATGTTCGAATGGACCTTGTACTAGAAGATCCTGTCTCAAAGGTAGCTTCCATGGTGGAGCCGATGACATATTCACCAGGTCTGCATACCAAGTCCTGCGTGGCCACGCAGGAGCTATCAAGATCACCGAGGCCCTCTCCTGCTTGATCCTTGAAGTTCTGACAAGACGCCATCAGATCCATGTCTGGAATGCCTCATAATTGAGTCAACTGGGCAAATATCTCCGGGTGGAGTTCCCACTCCCCCGGATGGAATGTCTGACGACTGAGATAATCCGCCTCCCAGTTTTCCACTACTGGGATGTGGATCGCAGATAGGTGGCAGGAGTGATCCTCTGCCCATTTTATGATTTTGGTCACTTCTCTCATCGCCAGGAAACTCCTTGTTCCCCCCTGATGGTTGATGTAAGCAACAGTCGTCATGTTGTCTGATTGGAATCTTATGAATCTGGCCTTTGCTAGTTGAGGCCAAGCCCTGAGAGTATTTAATATCGCTCTCAGTTCCAGAATGTTTATCGGGAGAAGAGACTCTTCCCGAGACCATAGCCCCTGAGCTTTCAGGGAGTCCCAGACCGCGCCCCAGCCCACTAGACTGGCGTCGGTCGTGACGATGACCCACTCTGGTCTGCGGAAGCTCATTTCCTGGGTTAGCCACCAACGGAGTGAGTCTCTGGTCTTCTGATCTACTTGAATCACTGGAGACAAGTCTGTATAGTCCCCATTCCACTGTTTCAGCATGCACAGTTGTAATGGTCTTAGAAATGTCTTAGAAAGGAACTATGTCCATTGCTGCAACCATCAACCCTACTACTTCCATGCACTGAGCTATGGAAGGTCGTGGAACAGAGTGAAGAACTTGACAAGTGTTTAGAAGTTTTGACTTTCTGACATCTGTCAGGAAAATCTTCATTTCTAAAGAATCTATTATTGTCCCCAAGAAAGGAACTCTTGTCGACGGAGACAGGGAACTTTTTTCTATGTTCACTTTCCATCCGTGAGATCTGAGAAAGGCCAGAACGATGTCTGTGTGAGCCTTTGCCTTTGAAAGAGACGACGCTTGTATCAGAATGTCGTCCAAGTAAGGTGCCACTGCAATGCCCCTTGGTCTTAGAACCGCTAGAAGGGACCCGAGTACCTTTGTGAAAATCCTTGGAGCAGTGGCTAGCCCGAATGGGAGAGCCACAAACTGGTAATGTTTGTCCAGAAAGGCGAACCTTAGGAACTGATAGGAATATGTAGATACGCATCCTTTAGATCCACGGTAGTCATAAATTGACCCTCCTGGATTGTAGGTAAAATCGTTCGAATAGTTTCCATTTTGATCGATGGCACTCTGAGAAATTTGTTTAGGATCTTTAAATCCAGAATTGGTCTGAAAGTTCCCTCTTTTTTGGGAACTACAAACAGATTTGAGTAAAAACCCATTCCTTGTTCCACGATTGGAACTGGGTGTATCACTCCCATTTTTAACAGGTCTTCTACACAATGTAAGAATGCCTGTCTCTTTATTTGGTTTGAATATAGTTGAGACATGTGGAACCTTCCCCTTGGGGGTAGCTCCTTGAATCCCAGAAGATAACCCTGAGAAACTATTTCTAGTGCCCAGGGGTCCTGAACATCTCTTGCCCAAGCCTGAGCAAAGAGAGAGAGTCTGCCCCCTACTAGATCCGGTCCCGGATCGGGGGCTACTCCTTCATGCTGTTTTGGTAGCAGCAGCAGGCTTCTTGGCCTGCTTACCCTTGTTCCAGCCTTGCATCGGTTTCCAAGCTGGTTTGGTTTGTGAAGCATTACCCTCTTGTCTAGAGGCTGCAGAGTTGGAGGCTGGTCCGTTCCTGAAATTGCGAAAGGAATGAAAATTAGACTTATTCTTGGCCTTGAAAGGCCTATCTTGTGGAAGGGCGTGGCCCTTACCCCCAGTGATGTCTGAGATAATCTCTTTCAATTCTGGGATATTAAGCAATTTTGTCTTGGAAGATACATCCGCTGACCAAGACTTTAGCCAGAGAGCTCTGCGCGCCACAATTGCAAACCCTGAATTTTTCGCCGCTAATCTTGCTAACTGCAAAGCGGCATCTAAAATAAAGGAATTAGCTAACTTAAGTGCGTGAATTCTGTCCATAACCTCCTCATACGGAGTCTCTCTACTGAGCGACTTTTCTAGTTCCTCGAACCAGAACCACGCTGCTGTAGTGACAGGAATAATGCACGAAATAGGTTGCAGGAGGTAACCTTGCTGTACAAAAATCTTTTTAAGCAAACCCTCCAATTTTTTATCCATAGGATCTTTGAAAGCGCAATTATCCTCGATAGGAATAGTAGTGCGCTTGGCTAGTGTAGAAACTGCCCCCTCGACCTTAGGGACTGTCTGCCATAAGTCCTTTCTGGGGTCAACCATAGGAAATAATTTCTTAAATATAGGAGGGGGGACAAAAGGTATGCCGGGCTTCTCCCACTCCTTATTCACTATGTCCGCCACCCGCTTGGGTATAGGAAAAGCGTCGGGGTGCACCGGAACCTATAGGAACTTGTCCATCTTGCACAATTTTTCTGGAATGACCAGGTTGTCACAATCATCCAGAGTAGATAGCACCTCCTTAAGCAGTGCGCGGAGATGCTCTAATTTAAATTTAAATGTCACAACATCAGGTTCTGCCTGTTGAGAAATTCTACCTGAATCAGAAATTTATCTCTTTAAATTTTAAACAGGGCTCACTTTATTACTGAATATGTGAAAAACTATGAAGGAATTGTTAAAATTTAACCAAATTCACCACAGTGTCTTAAAGCATTCAAGACATTGCACCCCAAATTTCAGACCTTTAACCCTTAAAATGAGGAAACCGGAGCCGGTTACAGTTTTAACCCCTCTACAGTCCCAGCTACAGCCTTTGCTGCGACTTTACCAAACCCAGGGGGGTATACGATACCAAGTGAAGTCTTCTAGGAACCTTTTCAACTACTTTCAGACCCACACACATGCAGCTGCATGTCCTGCTCTCAAAAGTAACTGCGCAGTAATGGCGCGAAAATGAGGCTCTGCCTACTACAGAGAAGGCCCTTCCTGACTGGGAAGGTGTCTAAACCAGTGCCTGACGTAAAAAAACGTTCCTCAAAGTTTATAAAGTGTGAATTTCAACATAAAGCTGTATAAAATGCCCAAATAAAGCAATCGATCTAGCCCATAAAAGTGTCTACCAGTTTTATAGCCCATATTAAGCCCTTTATTCTGTTTGAGACTAAGAAAATGGCTTACCGGTCCCCATGAGGGGAAATGACAGCCTTCCAGCATTACACAGTCTTGTTAGAAATATGGCTAGTCATACCTTAAGCAGAAAAGTCTGCCAACTGTTTCCCCCAACTGAAGTTATCTCGTCTCAACAGTCCTATGTGGAAACAGCAAACGATTTTAGTTACTGCTGCTAAAATCATATTCCTCTCACAAACAGAAATCTTCATCCTTTTCTGTTTCAGAGTAAATAGTACATACCAGCACTATTTTAAAATAACAAACTCTTGATAGTAGAATAAAAAAACTACAACTAATCACCACATACTCTTCACCATCTCCGTGGAGATGCTGCTTGTTCAGCGGCAAAGAGAATGACTGGGGTGGGCGGAGCCTAGGAGGGACTATATGGACAGCTTTTGCTGTGCTCTTTGCCATTTCCTGTTGGGAAAGAGAATATTCCCACAAGTTATGGATGACGGACACACCAATGTTGGAGAAATGTTGTGGTCTACTGTGTCAAAGGCTTTTGCAAAATCAAGGAAAATAGCTTGTTAGGTCTCTTTGTTCCATGCCAGTTTGAATGTCATTACAAACTTTTAGAAGGGCAGTTGTAGTGGAGTGATGCGGGCGAAAACCTGATTGATCAGGGGTCAGATAGTTGGATTGTTGGTAATACTCACATAGTTACGTATGGACGAATTTTTCTAAGATTTTTTAAAATACTGGGAGCAGTGATATTAGGCGATAGTTAGAAACCAAAGTAATGTCACCACTTTTATAGATAGGCACTACTCTTGCAGTCTTCCAACGTTTGGCTATGTATCCAGACACCAAGGATTTGTTAATTAGGGTTGTGACAGGTTTAGCAATTGCCGACGCTTCAACAGAATTGCTGGGATTTGAACAGGTCCAGACTGGTTTTTCATTTTTAGATTAAGGTGTTTCTTAATTACATTGATACGTACAGGTCTAAAATTGAACTTCTCTATATTGGGATTTTGCAAATTTAGTGGAGCCTGATCTACATTTGTAGTTTCAGGATGTGTGTCATTTATAAGAATGGCAATGGTGGGGGAACAACTGACAAAATAATTGTTAAAGGCATTTCCCACTTCTAAGGGAAGTTGCAGGATTTAGTTGTTCACTTTGACAGTGGAGGGTTGGGAGTGGATTGGGAGAGAGTGTAAGTTATTTATGATTTTCCAAAACTTTCTAGGGTTAGATTTGTTATAGTTCATTTTTTCACAGAAATATTGGGCCTTGGCCAATTTTGTTTGTTTAGTGCATATATTTCGCCATTGTCTATATACACAGTGATCATTCATAGAGCCAGTACACTTGAACTTTGACCACAATGAATCCCGAAACTGGAAGATTTCAATGAGGTCAGCTATGATCCAGTTCAAATGTGCTCCTTTAACTCTAACCTTACGCAGCGGGGCATGCAAATTCCAAACTTGTAGAAGTTCGGACTGAAAGAATTCAACTGCATAGTCTATATCTGGGATTAGGTTTAATCTGTGCCAGGGGAGGTTATTGATGTCATTTAGAAATTGACACAACATTTTTTGAAAGACCTGGTGATTTTAATCTTAGGAGGGGATTTAGTAGCCTTTATTTTGCGCATGCAGTACACTAAGCAGTGGTCATTGAAACTGTTAGGGAGAACACCTGCTTCCTGGATCTGATCAGAAGTGGAGAGAATCCAATCGAGCAGGGTGTGGTTATGTCTTTTAATGTTTATGTCAGTTGGGGAGGAGATTAGTTGCAAACTCTTAAAAGGGACTATGAACCCACATTTTTTCTTTCGTGATTCAGATAGAGCATGCAATTTTAAGCAACTTTCTAATTTACTCCTATTATCAATTTTTCTTCGTTCTCTTGCTATCTTTATTTGAAAAAGAAGGCTTCTAAAAAAATTTGGGGGTTCAGAACTCTGGAGAGCACTTTTTTACTGGTGGATGAATTTATCCACCAATCAGCAAGAACAATCCAAGTTGTTCACCAAAAATGGGCCGGCATCTAAACTTACATTCATACCAAGAGAAGAAAGAAAATTTCATAATAGGAGTAAATTAGAAAGTTGCTTAAAATTTCATGCTCTATCTGAATCACAAAAGAAAAAAATTGTGTTCAGTGTCCTTTTAAACAGCGAGAACTATTATTTTTAGAATTCAGCCAATTAATATTAAAATCTCCAAAGACCAACATTTCACTTTTTGGATTTTGAACTATGGTTTCACTAATGATATGTCGGGTTGAATTCCAGCGATTCCTGTCCACCTGCTCAGAGCAGGCGGACAGGGTTATGGAGCAGCGGTCTTTGTGACCGCTGCTCCATAACTTGTGTTTCTGGCGAGTCTGAAGACTCACCAGAAACATGGGCCGTCAAGCTCCGTTCGGAGCTTGATAGATAGGCCCCCATGTATTGCAATGGCAGTCAGGTATTTTTACAGTTAGCCACGATTCAGAGAGCACAATGATTTTGGGCTTGCAATGTGAACACCATGCTTGCAGTGCATACATTTTTGGTAGTAAGCTGCAGACATTACAGTGCACAAAGGAGAGGCCTTTTTTAGCTGGAAGGTTAGGAATGGAATCTGTTGGGGGACCAGGGTTAGAGGCCTATTTATCAAAGGTCTGTCGGACCTGATCCGACAGACCTCGCTGAATGCGGAGAGCAATATGCTCTCCGTATTCAGCATTGCACCAGCAGCTCTTGTGAGCTGCTGGTGCAACACCGCCCCCTGAAGACTAGTGGCCTATCGGCCGCTAGCAGGGGGGTGTCAATCAACCCAATCATACTCGATCGGGTTGAATTGTGGCGATCTCTGTCCGCCTCATCAGAGCAGGCGGACAGGTTATGGAGCAGCGGTCTTTAGACCCCTGCTCGTCTGGGATTTTTTTTCTTCGTAATTTTGTGTTTTTTATTTTTTGTAACTTAGCGTTTATTTTTTTTTGCAATTTAGACATTTTTAATAGTTGATTTAAATAATTTGAGTAGGGTTAGGGTTTTTTAATATGTTATATAGTTAATTTAATTGGTAGTTTAATGTAATTTTAGTATAATAGTTAGGGTAGGTTAATTAAAAGTTTAGAATAGGGTTTATTTTAATTCTACAAGTAAGTTTTTAAATGTATTTGAAGATACGGTAATTGTAATTTTAATGTAAAGTTAACAGGTTGTTAGGTTTAGGGGTTAATAGCTTAATTTAGTTTATGGCAATGTGGGGGTCTGGCAGTTTAGGGGTTAATAGGTTTAGTTAGTGGTAGTGATGTGGGAGGCCAGAGGTTTAGGGGTTAATACGTTTAGTGGTGGCTGGGTCCGGGAGCGGCGGGCTAGGGGTTAATAAATTTATTTAGGTTGCGGCAGTGTCGGGGAGCGGCGGAATAGGGGTTAATAACTTTATTAAAGTTGCGGCGGGATAGGGGTTAAACATTTTAGTATAGTGGTGGCGTTTAGTTGGTAAAAAGCCGAATAGCAGCAAGATAGATGACTGTTAGTTAACAACCGTCCGCTGCTCACCGCCCCGTACTTGGTGAGCGGCTTTTTAAAATAAATAAATATGGAGATCGCATTCAGGTCCGTGGCCGCGATGTTAGGCGAGCGTATTGGTGCCGGTAAATGCAGCATAGTTGAGGCTTTGATAAATATCCCCCCAAGTCTATGTCCTCCGGTCGCATCAGGGAGAAGTGGATCCAGGAAAAAAGCGTGCCGGGATAGGTTAGGTCTACTATACTCTTAGTTGCTGAGTAGGTTCCACATCCAGGATTTGTAAGGTAGACGGACTCCAATATAGGAAGAGAAGGCATAATGGCGACCATTCATGCCACTCAGCTTGAAGCAGTCCTCAGTTGGATTGTGAATAAAGTTCATACAAGTAAATGAATAAAGCAGATGCCAATATATATAACATTGCTACACACACTGCTACTTTATATTTCTGAAGGCACACTTGTTCAGGATTTCAATATTTTGGATGTTCTATAATTTCAATTAAAGGGAAAGTCTAGTCAACACTAAACTTTCATGATTCAGATAAGACATGCAATTTTAAACAAGTTTTCAATGGACTTTTAAGATCAAATGTGCTTTGTTCTCTTGGTATTCTTTGTTGAAAGCTAAACATAGATAGGTTCATATGCTGATGTTTAAGTCATTGAAGGCTGACTCTTATCTCACTGCATTTTGACAGATTTTACAGCTAGACAGTTCTAGTTCATGTGTGTCATATAGATAACATTGTGCTCCCTCCCGTGGAGTTACTTAGGCGTCAACATTGATTGGCTAAAATGCAAGTCTGTCAAAAGAACTGAAATAAGGGAGCAGTCTGCATAGGCTTAGATACAAGGTAATCATAGAGGTAAAAAGTATATTAACATAAACAAACTGTTTATGCAAAACTGAGAAATGGGTAATATAAAGATTATCTACAGCAGAGCTTTCCAAACGTTTCATGTTGGTGACACACTTTTTAGACCTACATCATTTTACGACACAGTAATTCAGTTGTACTAGCAAACAGGAGGTTAAACTAACTTGTTTTAAGAGATAGGGACACATACATAAATTATATAATAACAAAATGTATTTAAAAGTAACAGTATGTAAGTATGTGCAAGAATTAAAAAAAGTTTAATACCACCAATAGCTACTTACTATTTTAATGGGATGTATGAGGTTGATGGGATGAAAAAAGTTTCTAAATATTTAGTGGAATATTAGATAAAGACACTCGCATTTCATCATCAATCATTTTTAAGCTTCCACTTCCTATCCATATATCAAGAGCAGGAACAGCAATGCACTACTGGGAGCTAGCAGCAAAAAAGACCCAACACTTTGACTTCTGACTTCAGCTTAGCGTTTAAGCTGCTGCCCTCAGAGCTCTGCAAGACCGAGTGACTACTGCCCGCGCCGCAAACACACTGCTGTCCCACTCACGGACTACACATGCAGTCACAAACCGATTGAGGAGACTACACATGCAGTCAGGAGCCAATGTGCCGCCAATGGGAATAGTTTCAGTTCCCGCTAAGCTGTGCCAATAGGTTAAGATGATCTGTGACCCACAAGGTAATCAATCACGTGTCAACTACGTGATATGCATAGATGGAAAGTTGGAAACCGAAAAAACATTAAAAAAGAATTTTAAATTAAAAAAAAAATTGTGCTGAATCAGGGACACACCTACACACTGCCGCCGACACACTAATGTTTCACGACACACAGTTTGGAAAGCACAGATCTACAGTATCTTTTTTAACAACAACAATTCTGGAGTAGACTGTCCCTTTAAAGAAGATATAGAAAGGTTAATTGCATGTCACAAATTTAGCAAAATAATTGAAACACACATCTGCAGTAATAAATCAATGGTTAAATGATGATCTCCTTTACCAATGGCTTATTTATTTGTTTCTGTTGAGATGTGCACAAAGTATTTGAAACCTTCTGTTACTTATTTGTTTTTCCGTGTTTACCAAATATGAATGTAGGCAACCCAGATATATTGCATAATAAATTTGAGTGAACTAATCTAATTCAAAGTTTCCAATTTACTTCTATTATCTGTTTTGCTTCATTCTCTTTATATACTTTGCTGAAAAGCATATCTAGAAATATACCTTATGTGATTGGCTCACCCATGTGCATTGCTATTTCTTCAGCAAAGTATAGTTAAAGAATTCATTCTCTATCTAAATCATGAAAGAAAAAATTTGGGTTTAGTGTCCCTTTAAATGGGCTGTTAATTTATTTCATGACGATAAGAATCCACAACACATGTGAGAATTATTCTCCTGGCCAATAGGAAGAGGCAAACCCACCCCAACATACCTAAGCTTTAAATCCCTCCTACTCCCCGAATCTTCACTCATACAGTATAGCCATGTAGATGGAGGAAACAGAAAGCAGGAAAGATACAGTGGGACAAAAGAAGTGCTAAACTATCATGAAAGAAAGAAATGTATTAGGTAAGCATACATTTTGTTTTCTTTTATCAGATGATAAAAGTACAAAGTCATGTGTGGAAATCAATACCCAAGTAGTCAAGTCCATGTGATCACCATGAAACAAACAGAGAAGGCAGGTGTGTTACTGATCAGGTACTATGGCCCACAGAACTTTCCTGCCAAAAGCAGTTTAGAAGAAGCAAACACGGCCATAGCTTTCTGACCTTTGTGAGGGCCAGAAAATTAACAAAAAGAAATGAAGAAAATCTGAAATTCTTTGTGGCTTGCAAAATATATACCTTTATGGGGATTAGGTAATTAAGTTAGGGCATCTTAGGGGTTAAAAGTGCATTTATCTAAAATTTAAAAAAAAATTATGCATTTTTTATGTATGATGCATATTCTTTTAACTATTGTCTATAAATTAATATGTATTTATTTTTTCTTGTGTTTTTTATTTTAAACATAAATAACAAAATTTATGCTTACCTGATAAATGTATTTCTTTCCGGGCATGGAAAGTCCACAAAACATTCTAATTACTAGTGGGATATTCACTCCTGGCCAGCAGGAGGAGGCAAAGAGCACCCCAGCAGAGCTGTTGGGTATCACTTCCCTTACCCATAACCCCCAGTTATTTGGCGGAAGGGAAATGGAAAAAGAAGATATCACAAGGGTATAGAGGTGCCTGAGGACTATACAAAAAAACTGCCGTCTTAAATAGAATAAGGGCGGGTCGTGGACTCTCCATGCCCGGAAATAAATAAATTTATCAGGTAAGCATAAATTTTGTTTTCTTTGATATGGCATGGAGAGTCCATAAAACATTCCAATTATTAGTGGGAACCAATACCCAAGCTAGAGGACACAGAATGAATAGGGAGGGATAACAATACAGGCGGACCTAAAATGAAGGCACCATTGCTTGAAGAATTTTTCTCCCAAAAGAAGCCCCAGCTGAGACAAAAGTATCAAATTTGTAGAATTTGGAAAAAGTATGTATTTGTGGCCGCCTTACAGATCTGTTCCACTGAAGCTTCATTTTTGATAGCCCATGAAGAAGAAACAGCTCTAGTGGAATGAGTTGTAATTCTCTCAGGAGGCTGCTGTCCAGCTGTCTCATAAGCTAACCGGATAACACTTCTCAACCAGAGAGAAAGAGTGGTAGACGTGGCCTTCTGGCCCCCATGCTTACCAGAGAAAACAATAAACAGGGCAAAAGTCTGCCGAAAATCATTAGTTGCTTGAAGATAAAATTTAAGAACACGCACAACATCCAAGTTATGCAAAAGACGTTCCTTCTGGGAAGAAGGGTTAGTACAAAAAGAGGGAACAATAATTTCCTGATTAATATTGCGATCCGACACTACCTTAGGGAGAAACCCCAGCTTAGAACGAAGGACCGCCTTATCAGTATGAAAAATAAGGTAAGAGGAATCACACTGCAGAGCCGAAATTTGCAAACTGCGAGCAGAAGAAATAGCAAGAAGCAAAACCTTCCAAGATAGTAATTTAATATTAACAGAATGCATCGGCTCAAATGTAGCCTGCTGCAAAACCCTAAGAACAAGGTTAAGGCTCCAAGGGGGAGCAACAGATTTAAACACAAGCCTGATTCTGACCAAGGCCTGAACAAAAGACTGAACATCTGGCAGAACTGCCAGACATTTATGCAGAAGAATAGACAGTGCAGAAATCTGACCCTTCAAAGTACTGACTGACAAACCCTCCTAAAATCTGATAAATCGGACCAAAGCTAGTTGAGGCCAAGCTATTAAAGCATAGAAAATTGCTCTTAACTCCAAGATGTTTATTGGAAGAGGAGACGACTCTGGAGTCCACAGACCCTGTGCTTTTAAGAAACCAGGCTGGCGTCCGTGGTCACAATCACCCAGGAAGGCCTCAGGAAGCATGTGCCCTGAGACAGATGGTCCAGTGAAATTCACCACAAGAGAGAAACTCTTGTTGGGGAATCCAAATTTATCTTCTGCAAGAGATCTGAGTGGTCCCCGTTCCATTGACTGAGCATGCATAGTTGCAGAGGTCTCAGATGGAACCGAGCAAAAGGAATGATGTCCATGGAGGCAACCATCAGTCCAATCACCTGCATGCATTGAGCCACAGATAAACGAATAGCAGACTGGAGAGAAAGGCAAGAAACATGAAGTTTGGATTTTCTGACATCCGTCAGAAAAATCTTCATGGACAGGGAATCTATGATTGTTCCCAAGAAACATACCCTTGTATCTGGAACAAGGGAACTCTTTCCCAGATTCACTTTCCACCCATGGGAACGTAGAATAGACAACAACATCTCAGTATGAGATTTTGCAGGATGAAAAGATGGCGCTTGAACTAGAATGTCGTCTAGATAAGGCGCCAGAGCAATACCCTGGGATCTCACCACCGCCAGAAGAGCCCCCTGAACCTTTGGAAACATTCTGGGAGCTGTAGCAAGGCCAAAAGGAAGGGCAACAAACTGGAAATGTTTGTCCTGGAAGGCAAACCGTAGATACTGGTAATGATCCCTGTGAATAGGAACATGAAGATACGCGTCCTTCAGATCTATGGTTGTCATGAAATTACCCTCTTGGACCAAAGGAAGAATAGAACGGATGGTCTCCATCTTGAACAATGGAACCCTGAGGAATTAGTTGAGACACTTTAGGTCCAGAATGGGACAAAAAGTGCCCTCCTTTTCTGGGAACTACAAATATATTTGAATAGAATCCTGGACCCTGTTCCTCTAGAGCAGTGCTTTCCAAACTGTGTGTCGGGACACACTAGTGTGTCGGCAGCAGTGTGTAGGTGTGTCCCTGCTTCAGAACAATTTTTTTTTTTTTTGGTTTCTGACTTTCCGCCTGCCTGCTACACATATCACATGGTTGACACGTGATTGATACCTAGGGGGACACAGATCATCTTAACCTATTGGCGCAGCTCAGTGGGAACTGAAACTATTCCCATTGGCGGCACATTGGCTCTTGACGGCACGTGTAGTCTCCTTAATTGGCTTGTGACTGCATGTGTAGTCAGTGAGTGCGAGAGCAGTGTGTTTGCAGCGCAGGCAGTAGTCAATCGGACTCAATAAGCTCTGAGGGCGGCAGCTTAAATGCTGAGCTGAAGTCAGTGTGGGTTTTTTTGCAACTAGCTCCCAGTAGTGCATTGCTGATCCTGCTCTTGATATATGGATAGGAAGTGGAAGCTTAAGAAATGCTTGATGATGAAATACGAATGTCTTTATCTAATATTCCACCAAATATAAAGAAATTGTGTTCATCCCATCAACCTTATACATCCCATTAAAATATCAAATAGCTATTGGTGTTACTAAACTTTTTTTTAATTCTTGCACATACATACTGTTACTTGTAAATACATTCCATTATTATATAATTCATGTATGTGTCCGTATCTCTTAAAACAAGTTAGTTTAACCTCCTTTTTGATAGTACAACTGAATTACTGTGTCGCAAAATGATGTAGGTCTAAAAAGTGTGTCACCAACTTAAAAAGTTTGGAAAGCTCTGCTCTAGAGGAACTGGAACAATCACTCCCAGGGATGATAGGTCCTTTACGCAGTTTAAGAAGGCCTCTCTCTTTATCTGGTTCGCAGATAACCTTGACAGGTGGAATCTGCCCCTGGGAGGACAAGATTTAAATCCTATTCTGTAACCGTAGGATACTATATCTATAGCCCAAGGATCTGGAACATCGCGTATCCAAGCCTGCCAAAAAAAAGAAAGCCTGCTCCCCACTTGATCCACTACAGGATCGGGAGCGGCCCCTTCATGTTTATTTAGAATCAACCGTAGGCTTCTTGGCTTGCATCCCCCTATTCCAAGGCTGACTGGACCTCCAAGAAGACTTGGATTGATCCAAATTGGAAGAGGAAGACTTCTGTCCCTTAAAGTTACAAAAGGAACGAAAATTAGAATTCTGGCAACCCTTATGTCTATTCTTTTTATCTGAGGTAGGAAAGAACCCTTTCCACTTGTAATGTCAGAATTTTTTTCTTCCAGACCTGGTCCAAACAAGGTTTTACCCTTATAAGGCAGAGATAAAAGCTTGCACTTGGATGTAACATCTGCAGACCAAGATTTTAACCACAGAGCACTGCGAGCTAAAACAGTAAAACCAGAAATCTTAGCACCCAGCCTAAGAACTTGCATATTGGCATCACAGATAAAGGTATTGGCAAGCATGAGAGCCTTGATCCTGTCTTGGATCTCCTCTATACTAGTCTCTTCTAGGACAAGATAAGATAAGTCATCGCACCAATAAGATGCTGCCCCCCCGCACTGCATGTGAAGCTTGAGGAGAAAGCTGAGGCGTAGCTAGGATAACACTATCCTGAGCGACAGGAGGCTCAGGGAGAGACATCTTATGTTTAAACATTTAAGTTTTATTTAGACATGAAGAGCAAAACTGTACAGGAGGAATTATCTTAGCCTCCAAAGACAAAAAGCATTTTTCAAAATAATTAACTTCAGCATTAGTGTCCATAATTGGGTATCCGTTCCTGGCAATTAACAGAAATTTTAAATGCCAAAAAAGACAAATTAGGTTTATTTATATGAAGCAATAAAACATAAATAAGCACCTAACACCCTCAGCTCCGCTGAGGTCTTACCCCTTCAGAAGTTGCTATCCCACTAGCACAGAAAACCGGACAGACCCGGTAGCAAAATATACTCCTTGTTACCGGAAAAGCCCAAATCCACTTGCAACTGTAGACAGGAAACTGCAACCTCCACACTTGCCACGGCAAACTCCGATCTGAACAGAGAAGCTGAAAACTGGAAGTGAGCCAAACAAAAACGGCACGAAAACCGCACAGCAAAAGTGATTGGGCCAAAAAGGCTGAGCTGAAAAGCGATTGCAACAAGTTAAAAGGGGGCTCACATTGCAAAGCAGAGATCTCAAAAACTCTGCGCACAGAGGCAATAGCCAATAAAAAGAGAACCTTCAAAGATAACAATTTAATGTCAACAAATGCAGAGGCTCAAACGGAACCTGTTGCAAAACCCGAAGAACAAGATTTAGGCTCCAAGGAGGAGCCCCAGGAATAAACAAAGGTCTTACCCTAATCAGAGCCTTAACAAAGAACTGCAAGTCTGGAAGCTCAGCCAGTCTCTTGTGCAATAAAACCAACAGGGCCGAAATCTGTCCCCTCAGGGAACTAGCAGAAAGGCCCTTTTCCATCTTATCCTGAAGAAAAGATAAGATCCCGGCAACCTTAACTCTGTGCCAGGAAAAACCATGCTCTTCACACCAGAATAAGTAGGTCATCCACACCTTATGGTAGATACACCGAGTAACTGGTTTACGAGTTTGAATAAGAGTATCCATGACACTCTCAGAGAAACCTCTCTTGGCTAACACTAAGCGTTCAATCTCAATGCAGTCAGCCTCAGAGAATCTAGATTTTGATGAACAAATGGACCTTGTATCAGCAGGTCTCTGCGACAAGGTAACTTCCACGGAGGAGATGAGGACATCCCCACTAGATCCACGAACCACGTCCTTCGCGGCCACGATGGAGCAATCAGGATTACTGATACCCGCTCCTGCTTGATACGGGCCACCACTCGAGGAAGAAGCAGTAATGGAGGAAAAAGATATAGGAGTTTGAACCTCCAGGGCACTGCTAGTGCATCTATTAGATCCGCTGCGGGATCCCTCGACTTGTACCTGGGTAGCTTGGTATTGAGACGGGATGCCATGAGATCTATCTCCGGCGTCCCCCACTTGCTGCATATCTCTGCAAACACCACGGGATGGAGAGACCATTCCCCTGGATGGAGGGATTGCCTGCTGAAAAAATCCGCCTCCCAGTTGTCCACACCCGGAATGTGGATCCCTGACAGCGAACAGCTGTGGGCCTCCGCCCACTCCAGAATCTGAGATACTTCCTTCATCACCAAGGAACTTCTCGTTCCCCCCTGATGGTTGATGTAAGCCCACGAGGTTATATTGTCTGATTGGAATCTGATAAACTAGGACGGACCCAGAAGTGGCCAAGCCTTCAAGGCCTTAAAGGTTGGCCGTAGTTACAAAATATTGATCGGGAGAGAGGACTCCTCCTGAGTCCACAACCCCTATGTCTTCCTGGCACACCAAACCGCTCCCCATACGGATAGGATTGTGTCCATAGTCACAATCTCCCAGAATGTTCTTATGAAGCATGTCTCGGGACAGATCATCTCTCGACCGGCTGTCTAATACAATCTGTTGAGACAGATCTGAATGATCGCCGTTCCACTGCCTCAGCATGCAAAGTTGTAAAGGTCTGAGACGGAACCTGGCAGAAGGAATGATGTACATGCAGGACACCATGAGACCAATCACCTCCATACACCATACACTGGTCCGGAGGGCAAGACATGCCGAAGTTAGACTCATGGATATGAATTAAAATGACAGGGCGGGTCGTGGACTTGATACACCACAAGAGAAATAAATTTATCAGGTAAGCATAAATTTTGTTTTCTCTTGTAAAGGTGTATCCACTCCACGGGTTCATCCATTACTTGTGGGATACCAATACCAAAGCTTTAGGACACGGATGAAGGGAGGGACAAGGCAGGAACTTAAACGGAAGGCACCACTGCCTGTAAGACCTTTCTCCCAAAAATAGCCTCCGAAGAAGCAAAAGTATCGAATTTGTAGAATTTAGAAAAAGTATGAAGCGAAGACCAAGTCGCCGCCTTACAAATCTGTTCAACAGAGGCCTCATTTTTAAAAGCCCATGTGGAAGCCACCGCTCTAGTGGAATGAGCTGTAATTCTTTCAGGAGGCTGCTGGCCAGCAGTCTCATAAGCTAAGCGGATTATGCTTCTCAGCCAAAAAGAAAGAGAAGTTCCCGAAGCCTTTTGGCCTCTCCTCTGTCCAGAGTAGACAACAAACAAAGCAGATGTTTGACGAAAATCCTTCGTAGCTTGCAAATAAAACTTAAAAGCACAAACCACATCAAGATTGTGTAAAAGACGTTCCTTCTTTGAGGAAGGATTAGGACATAATGAAGGAAGAACAATCTCCTGATTGATATTCTTATTAGATACTACCTTAGGAATAAACCCAGGGTTGGTACGCAAAACTACCTTATCTGCATGGAAAATCAGATAAGGGGAATCACACTGTAAAGCAGATAACTCCGAAACTCTTCGAGCCGAGGAGACAGCTACTAAAAACAGAACTTTCCAAGATAAATGTTTAATATCTATGGAATGCAAAGGTTCAAACGGAACCCATTGAAGAACTTTAAGAACTAAATTTAAACTCCATGGCGGAGCAACAGGTTTAAACACAGGCTTGATTCTAATTAAAGCCTGACAAAACGCCTGAACGTCTGGAACCTCAGCCAGACGTTTGTGCAAAAGAATAGACAGGGCAGAAATCTGTCCCTTTAAGGAACTAGCTGACAATCCCTTCTCCAATCCTTCTTGGAAAAAAAGATACGATTCTAGGAATCCTGACTTTACTCCATGAGTAACCCTTGGATTCACACCAATGAAGATATTTACACCATATCTTATGATAGATTTTCCTGGTGACAGGCTTTCGAGCCTGAATTAAGGTATCAATGACCAATTCGGAAAAAACATGCTTTGATAGAATCAAGCGTTCAATCTCCAAGCAGTCAGACGCAGAGAAATTAGATTTGGATGTTTGAAAGGACCTTGAAGTAGAAGGTCCTGCCTTAGCGGCCGAGACCGTGGTGGAAAGGATGACATGTCCACCAGATCTGCATACCAAGTCCTGCGTGGCCACGCAGGAGCTATCAAAATCACAGAAGCTCTCTCCTGCTTGATCTTGGCAATCAGACAAGGGAGCAGAGGAAACGGTGGAAACACATAAGCCAGGCTGAAGGACCAGGGCGCTGCTAGAGCATCTATCAGCGCTGCCTTGGGATCCCTGGACCTGGACCCGTAACGAGGAAGCTTGGCGTTCTGACAAGACTCCATGAGATCCAGTTCTGGTTTGCCCCATAGTTGAATCAACTGGGCAAATACCTCCGGATGGAGCTCCCACTCCTCTGGATGAAATCCGCCTCCCAGTTCTCTACTCCTGGGATATGGATAGAAAGGTCAGCCCAAATAAAGATTTATCACCCTCAGAGAAAAAACGTTTTTTTCTGTAAGTAATGCAAATGTTTTTACACTAAGTACTATGAGAATTAACATGAATATTACCCTTATCTTGTAAGCATGATCCCAGTCGTTATATCACTGTATCAGGCTTACCTCAAATATACCAGGCACTGTCAGCATTTTCTAGACCTTATCATCTCTCTAGAAAAAAATATACTGAACATACCTCAAAGCAGGTGATCTGCAAACCGTCCCCCCAACTGAAGTTTTCTTTCCATACTCTTCAGTTATGTGTGAGAACAGCAATGGACCTTAGTTACAAACCGCTAAGATCATCAACCTCCAGGCAGATTCTTCTTCCAATTTCTGCCTGAGAGTAAAACAGTACAACGCCGGTACCGTTTAAAAATAACAAACTCTTGATTGAGAGCTTGCAAGAGAATGACTGGGGGTGGCAGTTAGGGGAGGAGCTATATAGACAGCTCTGCTGTGGGTGTCCTCTTGCAACTTCCTGTTGGGAAGGAGAATATCCCACAAGTAATGGATGAAACCGTGGACTAGATACACCTTTACAAGAGAAACTTGCCCTGCATTTCCAGACTCTAACTTTCATCAATAATCTCACTGAGAGGTTGACATGACTACTTAAAACTCCAGTCCTATCTCGAAGGGCAGATACCCTTTTTCAGGACTCTCCAAATCTTCTGACACTTCTCTGCCACCTCCTAACGTGACGAAAGTAAAAAAATGACTGGGGTAATGAGGACGTGGGAGGGATATTTAAGCCTTTGGCTGGGGTGTCTTTGCCTCCTCCTGGTGGCCAGGTGTTGTATTTCCCAACAGTAAGGAATGAAGCTGTGGACTCTCCCTATCTTAGGAAGGAAATATATTTACAATAAATAAATACATAAAGCAAGAATATCTACATTTTAATTTATATATCCAATACTTAAAACTAATATGAATTATACATGACCATGCATCTTATTTTAAAGATTGTAGATATAATGTAGTCAGGCCTTGCATTAATATTCAGTATTTAAACAGTTATGCATGTATATTGCATTATGGTTTAAGTGTTGCATATACATTCAAATGTATTTATGTTAGCTTGTTGTGTTTATTGATAACAGACATACATATGTTAATATATATTTATGTTAAAGTAGCCAGTATCATTAAATTATATTTTTACATAACAGGCATGCTGTTATGCAGGCCTATAATATTATTTATACTGTCTTTAATTAGAAATAATAAAAACAAGAAGCAACATTAATTACATTTTAATTTATATGCAAATATTTCAACAATATGCAACTATCAAATCCATTTTAAGATATATCCAATACTTTAAATAATCTGCTTTGTATATGACAATGCATATTTTTTCTGCTGCTTCTTAAAAGGGCTGTCGATCAAGAAGGGTGCAAGGAATCAAATCGGTCTTTTAGTATGTTATCAGCAATTTGATGAGGCACCTAGGGATACCACTTGTTTGAAGGTGCTACCTTCTGGGAGAATGGGGGACACTTCAAATGAGGTCCCCCATTCCTCCCTAAAGGGAGCACCCCCAAACAAGTGTTATCCCTAGGTGCCTCATCGGCTGAGATGAATAATGCCGATTGGCTTAGATGAAGCACCCAGAGCACTATGCTTAAAGAGGCCATATTAAAAAAAAAAAAAAAAACGTTTTTCAACTATTATGCGAAACAGTAAAAGTATGTTAGTATGAAGCACCACCATTTTGTGTGTGCCAACTTCCGTCTCTGCTTAAAAACATAATAAGTGCACTTTATAAAGAGCTCAGTCTGAGATAGTCTTCCTATGACTGTGAGCTTAGCTGTGATCCCATCAAGCAGTAATCTGGCTATGAGGTACATAGGCTTATGTACCAACTAATAGCCTGTGGGTTGTATGAGAAATGCAGGTACTTACCCAGATGCCCACTCCAGTGATCTTACCCTGATGCAGCATGAGGATACAGTAGACAGACCATCTATTACTGTACTAGACAGTAGAGGATATACTGAGGGAATACATTTACATGGCCTAACAGGAGGAGGCCAAAGTACCAGCTCCAGCCACACCTGCAGCAGGCTTCTGACCATAACTCCCGCAGGAGATTTACATTGCACAGCCAATACCCTCCTTTTCCACACTCCTCCAAGTTTCACCTTATGAGGAGACTGTGGGATCAAATATCCTTAATTTCTTAAATAAAATCCTGAGCACCTCCATCTTCACCTGCTCCTAGAGAGGCAAAGAAAAACTGGGAGGTTCAGGAAAGTAGGAGGGAATTTAAAGCTATTGGTGTAGTGCGTCTTTGCCTCCTCCTGATGGTCAGGTGATGAATTCCTAACAGTAAGGAATTATGGACTCTTACCACCTTGAGAAAGAAATCTGATTTAAATTTAAAAAAAATAATATATATATATTTTTAAAATAATTTATTTTTATCCACCCTGTTCAAAAATTGAATGTGGGCCCTAAAGTACACCCATGCTTTTGAGGATTCATTTTATTATTGAACAACAACCATGTTCTCAATGAACCCAAAAAACTCACTAAGTAGTTTTTAGTTTGTTTTTAGTTATAGCTATTTTAGGGGGATATCTGTGTGTGCAGGTGACTATTACTGTGCATAATTATTAGGCAACTTAACAAAAAACAAATATATACCCATTTCAATTATTTATTTTTACCAGTGAAACCAATATAACATCTCAACATTCACAAATATACATTTCTGACATTCAAAAACAAAACAAAAACAAATCAGTGACCAATATAGCCACCTTTCTTTGCAAGGACACTCAAAAGCCTGCCATCCATGGATTCTGTCAGTGTTTTGATCTGTTCACCATCAACATTGCGTGCAGCAGCAACCACAGCCTCCCAGACACGGTTCAGAAAGGTGTACTGTTTTCCCTCCTTGTAAATCTCACATTTGATGATGGACCACAGGTTCTCAATGGGGTTCAGATCAGGTGAACAAGGAGGCCATGTCATTAGATTTTCTTCTTTTATACCCTTTCTTGCCAGCCACGCTGTGGAGTACTTGGACGCGTGTGATGGAGCATTGTCCTGCATGAAAATCATGTTTTTCTTGAAGGATGCAGACTTCTTCCTGTACCACTGCTTGAAGAAGGTGTCTTCCAGAAACTGGCAGTAGGACTGGGAGTTGAGCTTGACTCCATCCTCAACCTGAAAAGGCCCCACAAGCTCATCTTTGATGATACCAGCCCAAACCAGTACTTCACCTTGCTGGCGTCTGAGTTGGACTGGAGCACTCTGCCCTTTACCAATCCAGCCATGGGCCCATCCATCTGGCCCATCAAGACTCACTCTCATTTCATCAGTCCATAAAACCTTAGAAAAATCAGTCTTGAGATATTTCTTGACCCAGTCTTGACGTTTCAGCTTGTGTGTCTTGTTCAGTGGTGGTCGTCTTTCAGCCTTTCTTACCTTGGCCATGTCTCTGAGTATTGCACACCTTGTGCTTTTGGGCACTCCAGTGATGTTGCAGCTCTGAAATATGGCCAAACTGGTGGCAAGTGGCATCTTGGCAGCTGCACGCTTGACTTTTCTCAGTTCATGGGCAGTTATTTTGCGCCTTGGTTTTTCCACACGCTTCTTGCGACCCTGTTGACTATTTTGAATGAAACGCTTGATTGTTGGATGATCACGCTTCAGAAGCTTTGCAATTTTAAGAGTGCTGCATCCCTCTGCAAGATATCTCACTATTTTTGACTTTTCTGAGCCTGTCAAGTCCTTCTTTTGACCCATTTTGCCAAAGGAAAGGAAGTTGCCTAATAATTCTGCACACCTGATATAGGGTGTTGATGTCATTAGACCACACCCCTTCTCATTACAGAGATGCACATCACCTAATATGCTTAATTGGTAGTAGGCTTTCGAGCCTATACAGCTTGGAGTAAGACAACATGCATAAAGAGGATGATGTGGTCAAAATACTCATTTGCCTAATAAATCTGCACTCCCTGTATGTATTTTACAGGGTGCTGCCACCATTGTGCTTTACATTGTTGAATGAATGTATAGAAACTACAATTATCATGCTTTACACAATTCAAACCAAAGTTAGACACTGCACCCTTGATGGACACTCACAGTGTAGTGTGGTTAATGCTGGGCTGTGGTGTCTTAAGGCCCAGCAAAATGAATGTCTACTCTTAAATTAAACATATATATATATTTCAGATAAGATTTTACACTGAACTGTTTTCTAATGCCAACCTCATTTTATGTTGTTATATTTTAAACATAAGAAAAAAACAGTACTTTTTGAATGTTAGCAAGTTCCATACATTTATTAGGCTGAAAGATTTTAGTGCTTGTGTGCTTATGTGTAATAGCAGATGGAAGCAGTTTAAAGCTATAGATGTACATTCCTAAATGTTAAACTTTTGGCATGACTTTGTATTACAAAATCAAAGACTAGCTAGAATGAAGGGTGAAAACTGAACTGATAATGTTTAACACTACACAGAGTGATTTTTCTGACCACAGATAGTGATTTTTCTGAGATTTTGCGCTGCAGTTCAACAGCATACAAATTTGTATACATTTTTTATATGATATTTAGGTTTCCAAATCACCTGTTGGGTTTCCAGGGTTGATGATACATAAAACTTTAGGGTTGCAGTATTCTTTGGCATTATATACGGCTCTCTGCAGCTCAGCGACATCTAGAGCCCAACAATTCTCCTCGTCCAGATAGTAGTTAACTTGAATGGCATCAAGCTCAGATATGGCTGCAGAATAGAGTGGGTACTGCGGGATTGGAATCATGATTCCAGTCCTTGATTTTCCCTCTCCAGATACAAGTATTTTCAGGATGCTCTAAAAATATAAACAAAAGGGCAATGACGTCATTTAATTCTGGAAAATAATTTGCTAGAAAAAAATGCAGTAGAACATAAATTATGCTTACCTGGTAATTTTCTTTTCATCTGATGGAAAGAGTCCACAGCTGCATTCATTAATTTTTGGAAATAAGAACCTGGCCACCAGGAGAAGGCAAAGACACCCCAGCCAAAGGCTTAAATACTCCTCCCACTCCCTTCATCCCCCAGTAATTCTGCCGAGCAACAAGGAACAGTAGAAGAAATATCAGGGTGAAAGGTGGCAGAAGAATAAAATAAGGACACCCCACAAAAAAAAATACGGGTGGGGAGCTGTGCACTCTTTCCATCAGAAGAAAAGAAAATTATCAGATAAGCATAATTTATGTTTTTCTTCTTAAATGGAAAGAGTCCACAGCTGCATTCATTACTTTTGAGAAAACAATACCAAAGCTACAGAGGACACTGAATGCCAAGACGGGAGGGTACATTAGGCGGCCCATTCTGAGGGCACCAAGCCTGAAACCACTGCCCACAAAAAACCCAGCTTCGTCTGATGCCGAGAAAACTTTAAAAGGAAAAAGCCCTGAGGACACTGACCCGCAAGTAGTACAGAGCCTGGCTAGAGACCGCAAAATCGGACTTAAATGAGTCAACAGGCCTCCAGGAGACACCGTCGCCAAACAGTCGGTCCTCACCACTCACCCCTCACTAAAGAAGGGAACACCAGCCTAAACTCCCAAAGGGATAGGAGTAGGAGAACCGAAAGAAAAAAACAAAAGGTCACAAATCCAAAAAGGAAAACTCCCCAGAGCAAGCCCAGCTCACAAGGGCCCAAATGGGTCCCGACAGACAAGGGGAAACTACGCCTAGACCAGAAGAAACCGGAGGTACATAGGAACAGAGAAAACTTTATCTCAAACGTTGCGCAAAAGCACCAAAAGACAACAGAAGACGGAGTCCTCACATAGTCCGAACTTGGAACACTGAAGTATTCCGCTACAAAAAAACATGTAACAGACCCAGACAAAAAACCCTGAGTCAAGAGAATACTTGCTCAGAGCAAAATCGGCCAGCAAAAGAACAGATTGCAAAAGACAACTCCCAGACAGAGGGCACACTCCAGGCAATCCAAGCCGCCAGACCTACCCACAGGTCTTCCAAAAAAGGGAAAATCATAATCTCCACGAGGTCCCCCAAGAAATAGAAGTGACACCCAGAACCCGAGGTGGAGCAATCCTAGACCCTCTGCTTGTAAGCTTAGGGAGCTAGCTAGCTACTAAGCCCACCTAGATCCTGGAAATGACAAAGTCTCTCAGAACCCACTCCCAGCCTGGCCAGCCCCAGCAATGTCAGGTTTGAAACAGGCGAACGGAAAAAACCCAAAACCAGCAGAAGAATGGCCACAGCCAATCCAACAGAGCACGGGTGCAACCCGGCTCCTTAGAACAGACAACAGGACCGTAGACCCAAAGAATCTAGCAAAAAGGTCCAACTTTGTCTTGACACAGAGCCAGCAAGACTCCAAATAGAAGGTAACAACCCAGAGAGAATATTTCTCTCAACTAGGGAAACTCACAGGTCTCATCTCCTGATCCAGGAGAAGCCTTAAGAAAAGGACCACATCTCCATAAAAAGGAGACTAAGCACTCACCCAAGAAGGGGAAAGGGCTAAAAGGCAGCATCTTCCACAAGTCACAAAGCCACAGGTTAAAGGAGAAATCAATCCTCAACTCAGAAGCCCTGTTGAAAGTGATTCCCCTAAAAACTAGCCTGCTAACACGCAACCAATGTGCAATAGTAGCAGTAGTGACACTGCAAGTTCATTCACCTGCAGAGCAGTGAATTCAATGGATACTACAGCAAGCTGACCAAGGGAAACCCCTAAGGTGTAAAACAAGCCCAACGAGCAACGACACTCAAGACCAGGTCAAGTAATCTGAATAAAAGGACAGAGCCCAACTTTCCAGGAACTGGGGAACCCCGAAACTAACCCTAGAGCCTAAAGGTACGGTAACAGCCCACAACGGGATCCACAAGGGAAAATGCTGAATGAAACTCAGCAACCGGAAGCCCAGGGAGAAGAGGTCCGAACCCACAATTGTTTAGACAAACAATACCCGCAAACTTAACACCCCATCTTAATAACAACACAGACCACAGGGGATACTAATGCAATATCCAGATCAACCCGGATAACGAGAAAAACTTGCAAGTCCCGACCTAAGGAAGAGACCACCCCTTGCCGAAGTCCCACTCTCCAAAGGAGCCAAGTCGGCAAAAGTCGTACGAGGACGCTAGAGCTTCTAGAAGCAGCAACAGCCTTTAGGACAATAAGGCAAGGGGATACCTCGCAGTCAAAACCACTCAAGCAAAACGCTGGTCTCCACATCACCTCCATACAAGCGGATGATCACAGGGAGAAAGTGACGCAAACCAACTCCAGTTCCGGGAGGAACCCCAAGCAAACCCAAGTAGACCACACCCAGTGTCCCTAACAAGGAACAAACATCTCCCAGGCCCCTAGAAGGAGACCTAACATGGAGACCACAAAAGAAGACCAAAAAGTCTCCGAAAAACAGCTAGACAGTACACAGTCGATGTGCAATAGCTGCAGCTGGTTACATTCTACAACCCAACCGCTGCAAGGCAGCCGAAATACCCTTCAAACTACTAGCTGCTAAGGACCAAGTCAAAATGACAATCCCTGACCCTCAAAAGAAAAAGGCCAAACCGCTCACTCGGCGGTAAGAAGGTGCTAAGCCCTCCAACTCTCCACCACGTGGGGGAGGAACTCTAGGGTCTGAAAATACCATACGCAAGAGAGAATGACGCAGCCGAAACTCCATTGACCTAGTCATCCAAATTGAAGGCTATAAGGACTGAGACAATCCTTCCTGCCTTGTAGACCCACAGGTCCTCTAGAATGCTTAGTTGAATGTAAAACAAATGTTAACATGAGCACTTGGCACCTCGACTGGACCAGCCAATCAGAACGGCGCCACGTGTCTGAACAGACACAAGACAGAACCGAACCCAACAGGACCAGCCTGTACCCGGGTCCTAACCGTCAAGCTGCATAAATCTTCCTTCAGAGGGGAAGAAGGGAAAACAGACAAACATAGGACTAACATGTCCCCAAAAACACTTCCGCAGAAGTAACAATCCCAGTTTAAGATTCCCGAAGGAAAATAATAAACAAATTAAAAGACATCCTAATCGGATAAAAAGAAAATTTAAGGCAACCCGTAGGTTAATGCCCAATAAGAAAACAGGCCTAACGCAGGACCAGCCAAACGGAGCCCTAGTCTTCCAAAAAACTCTGAAGGATCTCAAAAAAGTACAGTCAGGAGATTACATCATCCCCACATGTCTAATGAGGTGCACCATTCGAAGCAGACTAAAAATTCCTGTATCCGAGAAGGATTTATTTATTTATAAAATATTTTACCAGGAAGGATACATTGAGATTTCTCTCGTTTTCAAGTATGTCCTGGAAATCAAGTATGTCCTGGATAGGATCATTTAATAACTGAAAAATATGTCTGAGTAAGACGCAAAGGCGCGCCACTCTGTAAAGAAAGGCACAACACTCAGGGACAGTTACACACGCAGGGAACTGTACAGGCCCTCCCCAAGGCAGTAGACCTGTGACAATAGGGCACGAGCACAATCGCTCCAAAACGTCAGGACTCTGCAGACGAATAATCGCCAAGAATATGTGGAAGCGAAAACATGCTGCAACCTCCGGGAGAAACAAGCCGCCCTGCGTGAAGGAATAATCATAATTTGGGTTACCCGCATGTGTAGAAGTATGGAGTGGTACGAAGAATCTGAAATTAGAACGGTCTCAGTATCAGAATCCTCCATAACTAAGTCTGAAATTTGAACAGTCTCAGCATCAGAATCCTCCATAACTGGATAGAGAATATGTCAATATGACTAATTTAAGACAAAACAAAACGGCACCTGACACCCACAATGGCTGGGGCACTCACCACCTCCTATGAACCAGACCCCTGCGAACTAGAATTTCTCCGTTGACACAGGGTCAGAATGCGGAAATGGAGGGCGGAAAGTAATCACGCCCGGCCAGAAGGTAAACTGTATAGTCCAAAAAAGCGCCCAACCATAAGATCGCGTCACTTCCAAAGGCCTTTATGTTCCAAGCCATGAGCTCATTTAACACTACACATAAGCAGATTGAATCACAAACATGACTAAAAAAAACCTGTTCAATAACCTCCCTCAGGAGATATTAACCCTTGAGTCTAAGATACTAAAGAAGACTCACTGAGACCCTTATGTTAAGTTAGTCCCGCAAGGTGGTAGCTTCTCGGGAAAACATTAGTACAGAACAACGATCTTACCAGAATCTACACCGTGGAACAGGAACACGGCCCTTCAAGTGTGACGGATAGTAGCATCACCTCCGCCATGGACTTGAGAGAAGAAAGCAGGCAGCGGAGCAAAGTTCGACAACGCTGATTGCTTGAGGAGCTGTTAACATGAGTCGGGATGGTTTTGTAGAAAGACTCTTCCTGCATCTCCGGACTCCGACTTTCATCGAAGCCCTCACCGAGAGACTGACAGGATTATTTAAAACTCCAGTCCCATGTCGAAGAGTACTACCCTCCATAAGAGACAAATTAAATTCTGACACTTCTCTGCCAACCTCCTGGGACGAAAGGCAAAGAATGACTGGGGGATGAGGGGAGTGGGAGGAGTATTTAAGCCTTTGGCTGGGGTGTCTTTGCCTCCTCCTGGTGGCCAGGTTCTTATTTCCCAAAATTAATGAATGCAGCTGTGGACTCTTTCCATTTAAGAAGAAAATGGTTCATCATCCGTACAAATTTCAAGTATATTCCATTGGATTTCTTTAAAACGCTCACTTTTATTCCTAAGTATATAGTATGAGCGTATTTTAAGTACACTGCTGAAGAGGAGGATGGGTCTTTTTTAGCAGGAAAAATAATATAAGCTATCTGTATGTCCCACCAAAGAATGACCATATTGGGTGTGCCCACAACTTATATAACTTTGCAGACAAGTATTACTACAATTAAATATAGCAAAAAATGTATTCTAACAAGTTTTTTTAGCCATCCATTTACAATGACCTAAATAATGATTACTACAAACTATAATTCAAAACTTTTCCTGGCTGAATGCCAAAGCAACACAATATACAGTGATTTGCTCTAGTAACACTAAAACATTGCATAGCTTCAAGTTTGCAACCGTATTAGCTAGCAAACATTTAAAGGGACATTAAACTCAAAATAGTAATTCCCCGTAAAGAGCTAGATTATAAGTGGCGAGCTAACTTTTGCAAGCAAGTGATATTTCCCCCCCTGCTTTTTGGGTGTGCCGAAAAGAGCGCTTGTATTACAAGTTGAAAGTAAATGCGAACCTGACAGCGCAATCGCGATTCAAGCTAGTCACAACATGTACACATTAAAATATTTTGTTACACTCATATGGGCATGTATTTGACTGTTAGAGGCTATACTATATATAATATATGTCTAAAAATGAATTCCATAATAATATTTAATAATGTGTTCTACTGTGTATATACTGTAAATATTTAACATTCCAATGTTCTTAACATACAGGAATGTTAGTTTTATTTTCTCTCTCTCTCTCTCTCTCTCTCTCTATATATATATATATATATATATATATATCTGTACGTACGTATATCTGCTATATATTTTACACTAACAAAATAATAAAAAGTATTAGATACTGTAAAAAAATTCAAAATAATCCAAAGAAAAAAAGAAGTTATATATACATAGTACACAACACATACAAAACTGTAAAAAATAGCTCATGCCTCCAGATTAAGCCGTAGCCGCTCTTACGCGTTTCGGCTTAGAAACTGCCTTAATCATAGACCATACTGCTACATCCGGTGTTAACTCTTATAAAGCCAGAAAAAAGCAATTATAAGGGATAACAGCTGTGTCTGGATATGTGAGCTCTTAATGTGTAATGACAAAAACAAACATACTCAATACATACAGAGAACTAGTACAGACAATAATGTGATAGGTGGACTTAGATATACTAACAACTAGACAACCTCTCCTTCAAAATTGACTAATTTCAATTAAACACAGACTTTTTCAGGTTAGAATCTAATACTAAATGTACTATCTAACTACCAGAATATATACACTCTAATGGTCTATATTGCAATCCTTCATATTTCATTACAATATATGGTTATTTAAACTTCAATACAGAAAGGCAATACATTTTATAAATCTAATAGGTCAGAGTCGTTATCTAATTCACAATCTCCCACAATCTACCTTTACTTATATATATGAAACTTAAATATTCCTGTATTTTATACCCTGGTGACCTTTCAATATTTCATTTATTAAATAACCACAGACTACAGTATTTCTATCTAATTGATATAAGAATCAATACTAGGTGAAGTAAAGATGTCCCAGTCCAATAGTCCTAACCCTATAACCAAGTTGTGTTTAGAAAAATAGTGTATTCTTTAGTGACTCATTTAGAATTGCCAATGGTTAATTATATCACCTGTTGCATTAAATCCCTGCGGACGTCTGGTCCGCAAGGTGAAGATCCAAAATGCCTCCCTATGTAATAGTTTCGCCGTTCTGTCACCCCCTCGCGGAGTATTTCTTACTAGTTCAATCACTTGCCATTTAAATGTTTTAACCACTTTATTGTGGATCGTGATAAAGTGATGGACCAGATCTGAGACATCTATATCCTTCTCAATGTTGTTTAGATGTTCCCTGATCCTAAATCTCACTTCACGGGTCGTGCACCCCACATACTGTTTGTTGCATTCTGTACACTCAGCTACATATACAACATATGTGGTACGGCAATTAGTGCAGTTAGATAGAAGAAACACTCTTTGTGTGACCCTAGACTGAAAACGATTTGTCACACTTGTATGGCTGCAGGCTATGCAGGCCGTAAAGTGACACTTAAAATGTCCTTAAACTGAAAGCCAGCTGCTCCCTCCTGTACTTAAATTTTTTAACATACTCGGGGCTAGGATATTACCTATAGTTCGTCCCCTTTTGGGGACAAAATTACAGCCTTCATCAACAAAACACTTGAGACTTTCATCACCCGTTAGAACTGAAAGATGTTTTGATATAATGCCACAGATTTCCCTAAACTGGGGACTGTAAGTTGTGGTAAATGTTGGTTTATTCAGGTCAAAATTTTCACTTTTATTTTTACTCCTTCATTGGAGCATACTTGAACGCTCCATTCTATTGACCTCTAAATAGGCCCTCTCTACAGTCTTTGGGTGATAGCCTCTTTCCAGTAATTGTGTCTTAAGGATGCTTGCTTCCTTCTGAAAATCAGAATCCAGGGAGCAATTCCTCTTTAATCTAATCATCTGGCCTTTTGCCACCCCAAACCCAGTGTGCCTTGGATGGCTGGATTTGGCGTGTAAAATAGTATTAGATGTAATAGTTTTTCTATATAGAGTTGTTATCACTTTTTGAGTTTTAGGGTCTCCAATAAGAGAAACATCCAAGTATGGTATAGATAATTTCTCCCAAACAGATGTGAATTGCAAGTTCACACTGTTTGTGTTTAAATATGTGTGAAACTGCACTGCCTCATCCTGAGTCCCAGTCCACACGAAAAGCAAGTCATCTATATATCTCTTATATGATCTTATCTTGCTTCTCTGTGTGTTCTGTTCTCCCAAGACGTGGGATCTTTCCCACCAGCCCATGAAAAGATTTGCATAGACTGGGGCAAATTTGGCACCCATCGCGGTCCCACGCCTTTGGAGAAAAAACTGGTCTTCGAATTTAAAATAGTTATGACTAAGAAGAAAGTTTAGTACTCTTAGTATATATGACTTTAAATTATCATCATAATTACTGTACATGTCTAATGAGAATCTAATAGATTCAAGACCAAATTCGTGTGGGATACACGAATAAAGGCCCACCACATCAACCGTAATCCATGAACAGTCTGCATCCCAACTCACTTGCTCCAGACTGTTCAATAGATGTGTGGTATCCCTCAGGTAGGAGGGCAATTGCAATACAAGTGGCTGCAGGAGGGACTCAACCCAGGAGGCAATTCTTTCGAATAATGACCCAATACCTGAGACAATCGGCCTCCCCCTCACCTCCTCCAAGGATTTATGTACCTTGGGGAGGTGATGAAAAATAGGGATTGCCGGTGTATTAACATTCAAATATTCAAAAGTATCCTGATCTATGATACCCTCCTGCATACCATCATCTAATAAATCCAACAGCTGCAATTTAAAGATCAAGGTTGGATCCCTGGGAAGAGTTTGATATACTTCAGTATCAAGGACTTGTCTTTCTGCCTCCTGAATATACTTCAATCTGTCAAGTACCACAATGCTACCCCCCTTATCCGCCTGTCTTATAACTATTCCTTCTTTCTGTTTAAGTGTATCCAAAGCTAATATCTGTTGGCGCGTTAAATTTGGGGAGGCAGCACTATGGTACTTTGACAGGAGTATAAGGTCATCCTCTACCAGCTTATGAAAAGCCTCAAGGAAAGGGCCTATATATATATATATATATATATATATATATATATATATATATATATATATATATATATATATATACAGGTAGCCCTCAGTTTACGCCGGGGTTAGGTTCCAGAAGGAATGGTTGTAAATCGAAACCGTTGTAAATTGAAACCCAGTTTATAATGTAAGTCAATGGGAAGTGAGGGAGATAGGTTCCAGGCCCCTCTCAAAATTGTCATAATAACACCTAATACATTAGTTTTAAAGCTTTGAAATGAAGACTTTAAATGCTAAACAGCATTATAAACCTAATAAAATAATCACACAACACAGAATATATAATTAAACTAAGTTAAATTAACAAAAACATTTGCTAATCAGCATTATAAACCTAATAAAATAATGCACAACACAGACTTCACTTGCATTTTTCTGCAAACAGTTCTTTCTATGCATTCCAATCTGGACTGATTTATAGACAGGAAGATCTGGTTCCTTTGAAATCTGCTCAATAGCTCAGGTCTGGTTAAACTGATTAATTTCAGCTTGCTTGGCTTTGCTGCAACACAAGCGGACAGCTCCACCTACTGGCTATTTTAATAATTGCACTGCTTCTCAATGCTTTTCAATAGCAGTCACATGACTGGAAAAAAAGGTTGTTATTCTGAAACGGTGTAAATTGAACCGTTGTAAAACGAGGGCCACCTGTATATATATATATATATATATATATATATATATATATATATATATATATATATATATATATATATATATATATATATATATATAATACTTTTTAATAATTATTAAATATAAAAGATTTGTTTTTTTAATATTTAAATAACGCACCTTAAGATAACTACGTTTTCATGTGCACTAACCTGACACCACGTTAGACCAACATTGCGAAACAACAAAGCGCTTTACACATAATTTACATTCCTATGTTCTTCCCATAGAAATTCAATTTTTTTTAATTATTACCTATATATTTCTATATACATGTAAATGTAATACATTAACATTCTTGTATGTGAAGAACATGGGAATGTGAAATATTAATAACTTCTGTCGGGTTAGTGCATTAACTGTTAGGATTTTGAAGTTAGTGCTCGTCGTGCACAAATAATTTGACTTTCAACTTATAATACTCATGCTAAATGATTACTTCTAGTAAAGTTTACACTTGAGCGGAAACCCTAAATAGCATGCCACTTGTAATCTGGCCAAATATGTTTAATTGAATATATATATATATATATATATATATATATATATATATATATATATATATATATATATATGTATAAAAAGAAGCACTAAACTTTTATCATTTATTTTGCCTGAATTTCCTGTAATTTAAGTTGGAAAATTGTGTTTGTTTACATCCTTCTCCGCATTTTGCAATGTAAATGGTGGAAATCATTTATATTGGTCGTAATTCACCATTTATTAATGAAAACTATATAACATAAATTATGCTTACCTGATAACTTAATTTCCATCGTTACGAGGAGAGTCCATGGCTTCATTCATTACTTGTGGGAAATACAGAACCTGGCCACCAGGAGGAGGCAAAGACACCCCAGCCAAAGGCTTAAATACCTCCCCCACTCCCCTCATCCCCCAGTCATTCTGCCGAGGGAATAAGGAACAGTAGGAGAATTAGCAGGGTATAAATGGTGCCAGAAGAAAAAACAAAAGAAATTTAGGTCCGCCCAACGAAGAACCGTGCACGAGCCGTGGAAATTAAATTATCAGATAAGCATAATTTATGTTTTCCATCTAATACGAGGAGAGTCCACGGCTTCATTCATTACTTGTGGGAAACAAATACCCAAGCTCTAGAGGACACTGAATGAAAAACAGGAGGGTAAAAAGGAGGCGGAACCTAATCTGAGGGCACCACAGCCTTCTCAAAAAAGCAGCTTTAGCCGAAGCAAAAACATAAAATTTGTAAAACTGAAAAAGTATGTAAGGAGGACAAGGTAGCTGCCTTACAAATCTGCTCCATAGAGGCCTCATTCTTGAAGGCCCAAGAAGCTCTAGTTGAGTGAACCGTAATCCTCTGAGGATGTCTCATAAGCCAAGCGAATCATGCTCCTCAGCCAAAAGGATAGGGAAATGGAAGAAGCCTTCTGCCCCTTGCGCTTCCCTGAATAGACCACAAACAAAGCTGAAGTTTTTCTGAAATCCTTCGTAGCCTGAAGATAGAATTTCAAAGCTCGAACCACATCCAAGTTATGAAGTAACCGCTCTTTCGAAGAAGAGGGTTTAGGACACAAGGAAATTTCCTGATTAATGTTGCGATCAGACACAACCTTAGGGAGAAATCCCAGTCCAGTGCGAAGGACAGCCTTATCTGCATGGAAAACCAGGTAAGGAGGCTCACATAGCAAGGCCGCGAATTCAGACACTCTGCGTGCCGATGCAATGGCCCGTAGAAAAAGAACCTTCCAAGACAGAGTCTTAATGTCAATAGAATGCATAGGCCCCTTCAGAACCAGATTCAAACTCCGAAGAGGAGCAGAATGTCTAAACACAGGCCTGATCCTAGACAGAGCCTGAACAAAAGACTGTATATCAGGGAGCTCAGCGAGCTTCTTGTGTAGCAACACAGATAGAGCCGAAATCTGTCCCCTTAAGGAACTAGCGGCAAGTCCTTTCTCTAAACCATCCTGGAGGAAGGAAAGAATCCTGGATATCCTGACCTTATGCCAGGAATATCCACGAGTTTCACACCAGAGTAAGTAGATCCTCCACACCTTATGATAGATGCGACGGGTGACCGGCTTTCTGGCTTGAATGAGAGTATCAATCACCTTCTCAGAAAATCCTCTTCTGGCTAAGACTAAGCGTTCAATCTCCATGCAGTGAGCCTCAGAGAATCTAGATTCTGATGCACAAAAGGACCCTGTACCAGCAGATCCCTGCGACAGGGCAACGTCCATGGAGGGGACGTTAACATCCCCACTAGATCCGCAAACCACGTCCTCTGCGGCCACGACGGAGCAATCAGAATAGTTGATGCTTGCTCCTGCTTGATGCGTGCCACTACACGAGGTATAACTGGTAACGGTGGAAATATGTAAACTAGGTTGAATCCCCAAGGCACTGCTAAGGCATCTATCAGTTCCGCCTGGGGATCCCTGGACCGTGACCCGTATCTGGGTAGCTTGAAGTTGAGTCTGGACGCCATGAGTTCTATCTCCGGAGTCCCCCAACTGTAGCAAATCTCTTATAGCGAGCAGTCGTATGAATCCACCCACTGCAGAATCAGAGATACTTCCCTCATGACTAGGGAGCTTCTCGTCCCTCCCCCCCCCCCCGATGGCTGATGTAAGCCACCAAGGTAATATTGTCTGACTGGAATCTGATGAACTTGGACAAACCCAGCAGGGGCCAAGCCCCCAGAGCGTTGAAGATTGCCTGAAGTTCCAGGATGTTAAATCGGTAGAAGATACTCCTTCCGATTCCACCTGCCCTGTGCCTTTCTGGCACCCCAAACCACTCCCCAACAAGAGACTAGCGTCCGTAGTCACAATCTCGAAAGATGGTTTGAGGAAGGATGTCCCCCTGAGACAGCTGACCTGGACGGAGCCACCAAAAGAGAGATTCCCACGACCCGTTGTCCAGAGAGATCAGTTGTGATAGGTCCGAATGATCGCCGTTTCACTGCCTCAGCATGCACAGCTGAAGAGGCCAGAGATGGAAACTGGCGAAAGGAATGACATCTATAGTGGATACCATGAGGGCAATCACCTCCATGCACCGGGTCACTGATGGCCGTGAGGAGGACTGAAGGGCAAGACAGCTGGAGACAATTTTTTTACATCTCTGGTCTGTTAGGAATATTTTCATGGCAATGGAGTCTATTATTGTGCCCAGGAACTCCACTCTTGGACTGGGAACCAGAGAACTCTTTCCTGAGATTATCTTCCATCCCTGAGATTGCAGAAGAAGGAGAAGAGCTCCCGAATGTTCCTCTGCCAGCCGGTAGGACGGAGCGTGACAGGATGTCATCCCTCTGGATCTCACCACCGTGAGCAGAGCTCCCAGAACCTTTGTGAAGATTCTTGAAGCAGTAGCCAGCCCGAAGGGAAGAGCTACAAACTAGAAGTGCTGATCCAGAAAGGTGAACCTTAATAACCTGAAGTGATCTTTGTGAATTGGCACATGAAGGTAAGCGTCCTTCACGTCTATCGTGGTCATAAACTGACACTCTTGAACTAGGGGCAGTATAGACCTTATCGTCATTTTGAACGATGGAAATGACAGAAACTTGTTCAAGCACTTTAGGTCCAGAATAGGGCAAAATGTGCCCTTCTTCTTTGGTACCACGAAAAGGTTTGAATAGTACCCTAGACCCCTTTCTGCTAGAGGTACCAGTACAATTACTGAAGAGAAATCCCTCACGCACTCTAGAAAGGCATCCCTTTTCTCTGGTTTTGATGATAGATTTGACAAAAGGAATCTGCCCCTGGGAGGATGAGTTTTGACACCTATCCTGTAACCCTGGGCAACAACTTCCAGAACCTAAGGATCCTGGACGTCTTTCACCCAAGCCTCTGCAAAAAGAGATAGTCTGCCCCCTATGAGATCCAGAGACCGATCGGGGGCCGCCTCTTAATGACGATTTTGTCTCAGTGGGCTTCTTGCTCTGCTTGGTTTTATTCCAAGACTGAGAAGGTTTCCAAGATGCCTTGGACTGCTCGGGTTTTGCAGCAGGCTGCCTTCGTTGGGACTTGTCTGAACGAAAAGGGTTGAAAATTAGGACCCTTAGGTTTATTTTTCTAATCCTGCGGTAGAAAGGTACCCCTTGCCCCCCGTGACCGTGGATATGATAGAGTCCAGGCCTGGACCAGAAGGGAAAGCAATCTAGATTTGGACATCATGTCAGCAGACCACGACTTCAACCACAGAGCCCTCCGGGCTAGAACAGAAAAGCCTGATGTCTTGGCATTCAAGTGAATAATCTGCATATTAGCATCACAAATAAACTAATTAGCTACCCTCAGGGCCTTAATTATTTCATGCAACTCATGGAGGCGAGTCTCCACCTCGATCATCTCTGATAGAGAGTCACACCAATAGGTAGCGGATCCCGCCACCGCAGCGACAGCAGGTTGAAATATGAACCCTGTGTGTTAAAACATCTTTCTTAACAGGGTCTCTAATTTCTTATCCAAGGGTTCCTTAAACGACAAACTATCCTCAAGCGGGATAGTGGTGCGCTTAGCAAGCGTGGAGATAGCTCCATCCACCTTAGGGACAGATCCCCACAATTCTAGCTGAGAGTCTGGAACCGGGAACAATTTTTTAAACGAAGAAGGGGATAAAGACGATCCAAGTCTCTCCTATTCCTTCTTAATAAAATTCGCCATTTTTACGGGAACCGGGAAAGTTTGGGTCACTACCCTGTCCTCATAAACTTTATCAAGCTAAGGAATAGAAGGTTCATCTGGTAACTTAGGTTCCGGAACCTCTAGCGTAGCCAACACCTCTTTTAATAAAAAGCGTAAGTTCTCCATCCTAAACCTAAAGTCTGGTTCCTCCGCAGCCGAAGGTTTAGAGGCCGCAGATTCCGATCCAGAGAGAGAGAGTCCTCCGAAGTATCGGAATCCTTGGCATCAGTGGATAATCTAGTCTCAGATACATCCAACCGAGTAGATGACCCCTGGGAAATATAGCAATGTTTAACCTTTTGCTTGCGCTTAGCTGAGCGAGGAAAAGCACTTAAGAACGCAGATACCGCCATTTGCAACTGGACTATAGCAAAAAATAAATGGCACCTTTATACTCCCAATGGCCGGGGCACTCACCACCTCCTATGACCCAGGCCCACAGAGAAACTGATTTTGTCTCCTGCAAATGATGGTCAGGAAAAGGAAGGGAATGAGACCACACCTGGGGTCACATGGAGTGCCCTGTAGGACCTCCCCTGCAGCCGAGGACAAACGCACCAAACTAAACAGGCTGCGCAGTAATCAAAATGAAGGAAGAACCTGACGGTTCACACATTGCCAGAGCCACATCTCACACATGTCGCAGCAAAAAACACAATAAAGCAATCACGTATACATCCCCCCCGTTCAATAATCACCTTCCGGAGATATTAGCCCTTGATTCTATACAGATAAAATGAGTCACACTGTGACCCTGTCTTCTTGCGTTATCAGTACATATATAAAAAATGAAACAATCTTACCAGAATCAACGCCGTGGAACAGGAACATGGCCTCTCAAGTTTGACAGTGTGTAGCATCGCTCCTGACATGGACTTGAGTGAAGAAAGCAGGCAGTTAAAATTCGTCAACACTGATTGCTTAAGGAGCTGTTAATATGAGTCTGGATGGATTCACAGAAAGACTCTCCCTGCATCTCCAGACCCTAACAATCGTTAATGCTCTCACTGAGAGGCAGACAAGACTACTTAAAACTCCAGTCCCATTCCGAAGAGTACTACCCTCCATAAGAGACTACTCCGAAATCTTCAGACACTTATCTGCCATCCTCCTGTGACGAAAAGGCAAAGAATGACTGAGGGGAGTGGGGAGGTATTTAAGCCTTTGGCTGGGGTGTCTTTGCCTCCTCCTGGTGGCCAGGTTCTGTATTTCCCACAAGTAATGAATAAAGCCGTTGACTCTCCTCGTATTAGATGGAAATATGTATTTACAGTAGACAACCAAAAGGAATTGATCCATTTTGGTATATTTCATGCCAGTGTTTTGCCACCAAATGCAATCATATTAAAAATATACTTTGGGTTTCTCACTGAAATGATTTACACACAACTACTGCAGTCATAAGACAAGGTTCTCTGGGGTCCCCTTTGTTCAGAAATAGCAGACATGCATGGCTTTGCAATTATTATATTATATTTTTTAGGAATTAGATGTGCGCTAAATGCAGCTGTGCACCACACTTCTGAAATGCCTGGCAATGAAGGAGTTAATTAGTTAGCTGGTAAGGGTAATAGTATTTTATTACAGGGATTACCCTCCCATCTGACACTGTCAGACAGTCTGATAGTATGAAGGTTTTTTTTGTAAATACTTTTTTCTTTAAATTTTATATAAGTATGTATTTTTCTGCAGCGTAGGATCCCTCCATACCCTCCCCACCTCCCTGATCCCTCCCAAACAGCTCTCCAACCCTCCCCCTCCTAATAGTGTCTGACATTTTAGGTACTGGCAGCTATCTGACAGTACCCAGTTTATAGATTTATTTTATAATATATTTTTCTGTAATGTAGTGGTCCAACCCATCCCACACAACTCACTAGTGTAGGGTCCACCCAACTGAATTATTTTATTCTGCAGTGTAGCGTCCCTTCCCACCCGCTCCTATCTACACTAATTTTACTGAAGTATAGGGTCCTGCCCCTTCCTTCCACTCCCTCCCCCCACTATGCCACCCACCCTCCTCCCTCCATCTCTCCCGAACCTACCACCGGCACAAACGGAAGTCTGTAACAATTGTGCTTCGGTTCCATATGCAGACAGATGCCTGCAGCTCATGGACAAAAGCTTTTGGCTGTAACTTTACAGCCAGGCTGCTGTTTCTTCCTGAAGCAAGGACGTATATATACACGTTATGCGATACAATGAGCAAAGTACCGCATGGTGTATATATACAACCTTTTAGGCCAAGGGGTTAATTTCTTTTATGATCTTTAGAGTTCACGAATCACCATATGTGAAATCTTTCCTGTCTACCAGGAGGTGGCAAAACTCCTACATTCCAGAGCTTTGCTTCACCCTATCTCCCAGTAAGACCCAATAACTTTCAGAGCAGAAAAGCTAGAAAACAGGAAAGGGCTGGTTTGATATGGATCAGAACCTGGATAAAAGTTTTAGCACCCATGCTATAAAACATAAAAGGCTGTCCTGGATTTCTGAAAAATATTTGTAGCTGTAAACCATGCTTGATACGTACGGTAGCAGGCATTTATGCTTTAAAAAAAAGGTTGCAATCATTAAACAGCTAAAAGCATGTATTTAATCAGACCATCAAAGTAAAGGTCTGAAGATCTTTAAATTGATTTAAATCATTGTTTTCATTTATAGAATAACTTCAGATTATTTTTCCAGTTATATCAGACCCCCCAGATTTTAGACCTTTTTTGTCCATAATATTTTTTTACTCAGTGAGTAACTTGATTTTTTTTTCATGGCATTTAAAAAATAAAAAATAAATGTTCACCAAAACACTTGCACACACATATAAACAAACACAGATAGTCACACACACACATATACAGGTAGCCCTCAGTTTACGCCAGGGTTAGGTTCCAGAAGGAAAGGTTGGAAATAGAAACCGTTATAAATTGAAACCCAGTTTATAATGTAAGTCAATGGGAAGTGAGGGAGTTAGGTTCCAGGCCCCTCTCAAAATTGTCATAAGTAACACCTAATACATTACTTTTAAAGCTCTGAAATGAAGACTTTAAATGCTAAACAGCATTATAGACCTAATAAAATAATCACACAACACAGAATATATAATTAAACTAAGTTTAATGAACAAAAAACAGAATTTATGTTTACCTGATAAATTTCTTTCTCCAACGGTGTGTCCGGTCCACGGCGTCATCCTTACTTGTGGGATATTCTCTTCCCCAACAGGAAATGGCAAAGAGCCCAGCAAAGCTGGTCACATGATCCCTCCTAGGCTCCGCCTACCCCAGTCATTCGACCGACGTTAAGGAGGAATAATAGCATAGGAGAAACCATATGGTACCGTGGTGACTGTAGTTAAAGAAAATAAATTATCAGACCTGATTAAAAAACCAGGGCGGGCCGTGGACCGGACACACCGTTGGAGAAAGAAATTTATCAGGTAAACATAAATTCTGTTTTCTCCAACATAGGTGTGTCCGGTCCACGGCGTCATCCTTACTTGTGGGAACCAATACCAAAGCTTTAGGACACGGATGAAGGGAGGGAGCAAATCAGGTCACCTAAATGGAAGGCACCACGGCTTGCAAAACCTTTCTCCCAAAAATAGCCTCAGAAGAAGCAAAAGTATCAAACTTGTAAAATTTGGTAAAAGTGTGCAGTGAAGACCAAGTCGCTGCCCTACATATCTGATCAACAGAAGCCTCGTTCTTGAAGGCCCATGTGGAAGCCACAGCCCTAGTGGAATGAGCCGTGATTCTTTCGGGAGGCTGCCGTCCGGCAGTCTCGTAAGCCAATCTGATGATGCTTTTAATCCAAAAAGAGAGAGAGGTAGAAGTTGCTTTTTGACCTCTCCTTTTACCTGAATAAACAACAAACAGGGAAGATGTTTGTCTAAAATCCTTTGTAGCATCCAAATAGAATTTTAGAGCGCGAACAACATCCAAATTGTGCAACAAGCGTTCCTTCTTTGAAACTGGTTTCGGACACAGAGAAGGTACGATAATCTCCTGGTTAATGTTTTTGTTAGAAACAACTTTTGGAAGAAAACCAGGTTTAGTACGTAAAACCACCTTATCTGCATGGAACACCAGATAAGGAGGAGAACACTGCAGAGCAGATAATTCTGAAACTCTTCTAGCAGAAGAAATTGCAACTAAAAACAAAACTTTCCAAGATAATAACTTAATATCAACGGAATGTAAGGGTTCAAACGGAACCCCCTGAAGAACTGAAAGAACTAAATTGAGACTCCAAGGAGGAGTCAAAGGTTTGTAAACAGGCTTGATTCTAACCAGAGCCTGAACAAAGGCTTGAACATCTGGCACAGCTGCCAGTTTTTTGTGAAGTAACACCGACAAGGCAGAAATCTGTCCCTTCAGGGAACTTGCCGATAATCCTTTTTCCAATCCTTCTTGAAGGAAGGATAGAATCCTAGGAATCTTAACCTTGTCCCAAGGGAATCCTTTAGATTCACACCAACAGAAATATTTTTTCCAAATTTTGTGGTAAATCTTTCTAGTTACAGGCTTTCTGGCCTGAACAAGAGTATCGATAACAGAATCTGAGAAACCTCGCTTCGATAAAATCAAGCGTTCAATCTCCAAGCAGTCAGCTGGAGTGAAACCAGATTCGGATGTTCGAACGGACCCTGAACAAGAAGGTCTCGTCTCAAAGGTAGCTTCCAAGGTGGAGCCGATGACATATTCACCAGATCTGCATACCAAGTCCTGCGTGGCCACGCAGGAGCTATCAAGATCACCGACGCCCTCTCCTGATTGATCCTGGCTACCAGCCTGGGGATGAGAGGAAACGGCGGGAACACATAAGCTAGTTTGAAGGTCCAAGGTGCTACTAGTGCATCCACTAGAGCCGCCTTGGGATCCCTGGATCTGGACCCGTAGCAAGGGACTTTGAAGTTCTGACGAGAGGCCATCAGATCCATGTCTGGAATGCCCCAAAGTTGCGTGACTTGGGCAAAGATTTCCGGATGGAGTTCCCACTCCCCCGGATGCAATGTCTGACGACTCAGAAAATCCGCTTCCCAATTTTCCACTCCCGGGATGTGGATAGCAGACAGGTGGCAGGAGTGAGACTCCGCCCATAGAATAATCTTGGTCACTTCTTCCATCGCTAGGGAACTCCTTGTTCCCCCCTGATGGTTGATGTACGCAACAGTCGTCATGTTGTCTGATTGAAACCGTATGAACTTGGTCCTCGCTAGCTGAGGCCAAGCCTTGAGAGCATTGAATATCGCTCTCAGTTCCAGAATATTTATCGGTAGAAGAGATTCTTCCCGAGACCAAAGACCCTGAGCTTTCAGGGATCCCCAGACCGCGCCCCAGCCCATCAGACTGGCGTCGGTCGTGACAATGACCCACTCTGGTCTGTGGAATGTCATCCCTCGTGACAGGTTGTCCAGGGACAGCCACCAACGGAGTGAGTCTCTGGTCCTCTGATTTACTTGTATCTTTGGAGACAAGTCTGTATAGTCCCCATTCCACTGACTGAGCATGCACAGTTGTAATGGTCTTAGATGAATGCGCGCAAAAGGAACTATGTCCATTGCCGCTACCATCAACCCGATCACTTCCATGCACTGAGCTACGGAAGGAAGAGGAACGGAATGAAGTATTCGACAAGAGTCCAGAAGCTTTGTCTTTCTGGCCTCTGTTAGAAAAATCCTCATTTCTGAGGAGTCTATAATTGTTCCCAAGAAGGGAACCCTTGTTGACGGGGATAGAGAACTCTTTTCCACGTTCACTTTCCAGCCGTGCGATCTGAGAAAGGCCAGGACGATGTCCGTGTGAGCCTTTGCTCGAGGGAGGGACGACGCTTGAATCAGAATGTCGTCCAGGTAAGGTACTACTGCAATGCCCCTTGGTCTTAGCACAGCTAGAAGGGACCCTAGTACCTTTGTGAAAATCCTTGGAGCAGTGGCTAATCCGAAAGGAAGCGCCACGAACTGGTAATGTTTGTCCAGGAATGTAAACCTTAGGAACCGATGATGTTCCTTGTGGATAGGAATATGTAGATACGCATCCTTTAAATCCACCGTGGTCATGAATTGACCTTCCTGGATGGAAGGAAGGATAGTTCGAATGGTTTCCATCTTGAAAGATGGGACCTTGAGAAATTTGTTTAAGATCTTGAGATCTAGGATTGGTCTGAATGTTCCCTCTTTTTTGGGAACTATGAACAGATTGGAGTAGAACCCCATCCCTTGTTCTCTCAATGGAACAGGATGAATCACTCCCATTTTTAACAGGTCTTCTACACAATGTAAGAACGCCTGTCTTTTTATGTGGTCTGAAGACAACTGAGACCTGTGGAACCTTCCCCTTGGGGGAAGTCCCTTGAATTCCAGAAGATAACCCTGGGAGACTATTTCTAGCGCCCAAGGATCCAGAACATCTCTTGCCCAAGCCTGAGCGAAGAGAGAGAGTCTGCCCCCCACCAGATCCGGTCCCGGATCGGGGGCCGATATTTCATGCTGTCTTGGTAGCAGTGGCAGGTTTCTTTGCCTGCTTTCCCTTGTTCCAGCCTTGCATTGGTCTCCAAGCTGGCTTGGCCTGAGAAGTATTACCCTCTTGCTTAGAGGACGTAGCACCTTGGGCTGGTCCGTTTTTACGAAAGGGACGAAAATTAGGTCTATTTTTTGCCTTGAAAGGCCGATCCTGAGGAAGGGCATGACCCTTACCCCCAGTGATATCAGAGATAATCTCTTTCAAGTCAGGACCAAACAGCGTTTTCCCCTTGAAAGGAATGTTTAGTAGCTTGTTCTTGGAAGACGCATCAGCCGACCAAGATTTCAACCAAAGCGCTCTGCGCGCCACAATAGCAAACCCAGAATTCTTAGCCGCTAACTTAGCCAATTGCAAAGAGGCGTCTAGAGTGAAAGAATTAGCCAATTTGAGAGCATTGACTCTGTCCATAATCTCCTCATAAGGAGGAGAGTCACTATCGAGCACCTTAATCAGTTCATCAAACCAGAAATATGCGGCTGTAGTGACAGGGACAATGCATGAAATGGGTTGTAGAAGGTAACCCTGCTGAACAAACATCTTTTTAAGCAAACCTTCTAATTTTTTATCCATAGGATCTTTGAAAGCACAACTATCCTCTATGGGAATAGTGGTGCGTTTGTTTAAAGTAGAAACCGCTCCCTCGACCTTGGGGACTGACTGCCATAAGTCCTTTCTGGGGTCGACCATAGGAAACAATTTTTTAAATATGGGGGGAGGGACGAAAGGAATACCGGGCCTTTCCCATTCTTTATTAACAATGTCCGCCACCCGCTTGGGTATAGGAAAAGCTTCTGGGAGCCCCGGCACCTCTAGGAACTTGTCCATTTTACATAGTTTCTCTGGGATGACCAAATTTTCACAATCATCCAGAGTGGATAATACCTCCTTAAGCAAAATGCGGAGATGTTCCAATTTAAATTTAAAAGTAATCACATCAGATTCAGCCTGCTGAGAAATGTTCCCTAAATCAGTAATTTCTCCCTCAGACAAAACCTCCCTGGCCCCCTCAGATTGGGTTAGGGGCCCTTCAGAGATATTAATATCAGCGTCGTCATGCTCTTCAGTAACTAAAACAGAGCATCCACGCTTACGCTGACAAGGGTTCATTTTGGCTAAAATGTTTTTGACAGAATTATCCATTACAGCCGTTAATTGTTGCATAGTAAGGAGTATTGGCGCGCTAGATGTACTAGGGGCCTCCTGAGTGGGCAAGACTCGTGTAGACGAAGGAGGGAATGATGCAGTACCATGCTTACTCCCCTCACTTGAGGAATCATCTTGGGCATCATTGTCATTATCACATAAATCACATTTATTTAAATGAATAGGAATTCTGGCTTCCCCACATTCAGAACACAGTCTATCTGGTAGTTCAGACATGTTAAACAGGCATAAACTTGATAAGAAAGTACAAAAAACGTTTTGAAATAAAACCGTTACTGTCACTTTAAATTTTAAACTGAACACACTTTATTACTGCAATTGCGAAAAAACATGAAGGAATTGTTCAAAATTCACCAAACTTTCACCACAGTGTCTTAAAGCCTTGAAAATATTGCACACCAATTTTGGAAGCTTTAACCCTTAAAATAACGGAACCGGAGCCGTTTTAAGCTTTAACCCCTTTACAGTCCCTGGTATCTGCTTTGCTGAGACCCAACCAAACCCAAGGGGAATACGATACCAAATGATGCCTTCAGAAGTCTTTTAAAAGTATCAGAGCTCCTCTCACATGCGACTGCATGCCATGCCTCTCAAAAACAAGTGCGCAACACCGGCGCGAAAATGAGACTCTGCCTATGCTTTGGGAAAGCCCCTAAAGAATAAGGTGTCTAAAACAGTGCCTGCCGATATTATTATATCAAAATACCCAGAATAAATGATTCCTCAGTTAAACACTAAAAAACTCTAAGCCATCTCCGTGGAGATGTTGCCTGTACAACGGCAAAGAGAATGACTGGGGTAGGCGGAGCCTAGGAGGGATCATGTGACCAGCTTTGCTGGGCTCTTTGCCATTTCCTGTTGGGGAAGAGAATATCCCACAAGTAAGGATGACGCCGTGGACCGGACACACCTATGTTGGAGAAACATTTGCTAACAGCATTATAAACCTAATCACACAACACAGACTTTACTTTAGTGCTCTCCATTGTTAGGATCTTAGATAATATCGGGTCTGCAGCTATTCTATGCATTCCAGTATGGACAGATTTATAGGCAGGAAGATCTTGTTTCTTTGAAAGTTGCTCGATGGCTCAGGTCTAGTTACACTGATTATTTTCAACTTGCTTGTGTTGCATATCTTTGCTGCAACACAAGCGGACAGCTCCACCTACTGGCTATTTTAATCAATGCACTGCCTCTCAATGCTTTTCAATAGCAGTCACATGACTGATAAAAAAGGTTGTTATTCTGAAACGGTGCAAATTGAAAAGTTGTAAACCGAGGGCCACCTGTGTATATATATATATATATATATATATATATATATATATATATATATATACATACATACATACATATATATATATATATATACACACACACACACACATAAACCTCTGGGAGAGCATGACGTGAATGGATTAATGGAATTAATTTAGCAAAAAAATTAAATATCACAGCCATGAATATACAGCATCTTGCTATATAATTAAAAAGCAATCTACATTTCAGGATGAATAACCTTTAGATTATAACTTATCTTAAATAGAAACTATCTAAATTATTCCTCAAAAAGCATTTTATTTAAAAAAAAAAAATTATTATTCCTCAATGATTTTTTTTGTATCTACCCTGTGACCCTGGCAGAAAATTGCATGTGAGGAGAGGCAACCTCCACTTCAGGCACATATTTGCACTTTCCTGAAGGAGCACACTATAGAGATTGGTGGATAAATCCACATTTCACCTGGTGTGGGGGGGGGCTGTAACATTCCACTAGAAGAAGATTTCTCACCATCCGGCACTTTTGTGAGGGAAAATGGATCTCAGATCAGTTACAGACACCTATTAACTATGTGATGACTGGAGTACTTATGTTTCACCTACTCCATGCTGGGTGCAAAACATAACTTTGAGAAAATTGGAGATTGCCGTGTTCTTTATGCATTATGGCCACTTTAGAGACAATATGATACTGATTTGGCAATGTACTGTTGAACAGTTACAAAAATGTGTGGATTATCTTAATTTAAACACACAAAAATTTACCTATGAAAAGTTAGAGCATGACAAAGCTTTCTTAGATTTGAAATTATCTGGTAATGTTACATCAGGGGAAATAATAACAGAATTATATAGGAAACCAACAGCAGGAAATAAAATTTTAAGAGCGGATTCATGCCACCCAGGCCATATCAAAAAGCCATACCTAAGGGACAGTTCATTAGAACTAAAAGAAATTGCAGTAGTGAGGAACTCTACTTTAAACATGCCAATGATTTAGAGAAACGTCTAATAGCCAAAGTATATGTTAAAAAACGCGTTAATCAAATAAAACATGAGATAAATAATAAGACCATTTCTAGGAACTATGATCCGCATTAAAATACAAAATACTGGACAGGTGGTTTTTTCAACTTGTTTTAGTAATAAGTATTATAATATATGTAAATTAATAAAAAAAAATAACAGGCATTTTATGGGGAGACAAGAAATTATACAACATGTTAGAGAATAAACCGAGATTAGTCTCAAAGAAAAATGCCACCTTAGGTAATAGATTGGCAAAAGACTTCTCTAAACCTTCAAAACAATGTACTACTTGGCTGACACCAAAAAATGGCAGCCACAAGTGTGGCATTAGACCATGTAAAACCTGTACATATATAGAAGTTACAGAAACATTCAGATCTACTAATTACCAAAGTATATATAATATACACAATTATTATATATAATATACACAATTATCTGAACTGTAGCTCTACTTATGTAGTGTATTTAATAACATGTAAATCATGTTTGATGCAGTACATAGGTAGATCTACACGTATGGCCAAAGACAGAATAAGGGAACACATATTGTCCATCAAACAAGATCCTTCAAGAACACCAGTAGCCAAACACTTTGCTTTACATAAAAATCCTTTATCACATTTCTCAGTAAAATTAATAGACCAAGTCCATAAAAGCCTCAAAAGAGGAGATACAGTACATTCAAAGGTTTCAAAATGAAAGAAGCTTTTTGGATATTTACATTTGATACAAAGAAACCAAAAGGTTTAAATTTGTTATGGGATGTAGATTTATATACAGAATAGATAATGGAATAACATATTTGTACAATTTATAATAACACCTATAATTCTATTTTAAGACTTTATCACATACTAATATAAAAATAAAAATAAATACTAACGAGATATTTCGAAGTTTCTAAGTGAGTTCCATGGTTTTTGTATTGGTGGCTTATTTATTTGCGCAATTAAGTGTTTGTATTTGTGGTCAATAAATATACTTGATGCAAAGCAGACCACCAATACAAGCACTTAATTTTATATTTTTATTATACATTATTATTTTTTTATTTAAATCTCATTTTATTTTAATTGTTTTACTTTTTTCATATCTACAGTATATCAGTTAATCAACATATAAAAAATTGATGAATATGGTAATGATTGCATTTTATTTACTTATATATATTTATTAATTTAAAAACAGAATTTATGCTTACCTGATAAATTACTTTCTCCAACGGTGTGTCCGGTCCACGGCGTCATCCTTACTTGTGGGATATTCTCTTCCCCAACAGGAAATGGCAAAGAGCCCAGCAAAGCTGGTCACATGATCCCTCCTAGGCTCCGCCTTCCCCAGTCATTCGACCGACGTAAAGGAGGAATATGCATAGGAGAAATCATATGATACCGTGGTGACTGTAGTTAGAGAAAATAATTCATCAGACCTGATTAAAAAACCAGGGCGGGCCGTGGACCGGACACACCGTTGGAGAAAGTAATTTATCAGGTAAGCATAAATTCTGTTTTCTCCAACATAGGTGTGTCCGGTCCACGGCGTCATCCTTACTTGTGGGAACCAATACCAAAGCTTTAGGACACGGATGATGGGAGGGAGCAAATCAGGTCACCTAGATGGAAGGCACCACGGCTTGCAAAACCTTTCTCCCAAAAATAGCCTCCGAAGAAGCAAAAGTATCAAATTTGTAAAATTTGGTAAAAGTGTGCAGTGAAGACCAAGTCGCTGCCTTACATATCTGATCAACAGAAGCCTCGTTCTTGAAGGCCCATGTGGAAGCCACAGCCCTAGTGGAGTGAGCTGTGATTCTTTCAGGAGGCTGCCGTCCGGCAGTCTCATAAGCCAATCGGATGATGCTTTTAAGCCAAAAAGAGAGAGAGGTAGAAGTTGCTTTTTGACCTCTCCTTTTACCAGAATAAACAACAAACAAGGAAGATGTTTGTCTGAAATCCTTTGTAGCCTCTAAATAGAATTTGAGAGCACGAACTACATCCAAATTGTGCAACAAACGTTCCTTCTTTGAAACTGGATTCGGACACAAAGAAGGCACAACTATCTCCTGGTTAATATTTTTGTTTGAAACAACTTTCGGAAGAAAACCAGGTTTAGTACGCAAAACCACCTTATCTGCATGGAACACCAGATAAGGAGGAGAAAACTGCAGAGCAGATAACTCTGAAACTCTTCTAGCAGAAGAAATTGCAACCAAAAACAAAACTTTCCAAGATAATAACTTAATATCTACGGAATGTAAGGGTTCAAACGGAACCCCTTGAAGAACTGAAAGAACTAAATTGAGACTCCAAGGAGGAGTCAAAGGTTTGTAAACAGGCTTGATTCTAACCAGAGCCTGAACAAAAGCTTGTACATCTGGCACAGCCGCCAGCTTTTTGTGAAGTAAAACAGATAAAGCAGAAATCTGTCCCTTCAAAGAACTTGCAGATAATCCTTTCTCCAAACCCTCTTGTAGAAAGGATAGAATCTTAGGAATTTTTATCTTGTTCCATGGGAATCCTTTAGATTCACACCAACAGATATATTTTTTCCATATTTTATGGTAAATTTTTTTAGTTACAGGCTTTCTAGCCTGAACAAGAGTATCAATGACAGAATCTGAGAACCCACGCTTTGATAAAATCAAGCGTTCAATCTCCAAGCAGTCAGTTGGAGTGAGGCCAGATTCGGATGTTCGAACGGACCTTGAACAAGAAGGTCCTGTCTCAAAGGTAGCTTCCATGGTGGAGCCGATGACATATTCACCAGGTCTGCATACCAAGTTCTGCGTGGCCACGCAGGAGCTATCAAGATCACCGAAGCCCTCTCCTGATTGATCCTGGCTACCAGCCTGGGAATGAGAGGAAACGGTGGGAATGCATAAGCTAGGTTGAAGGTCCAAGGTGCTACTAGTGCATCTACTAGAGTCGCCTTGGGATCCCTGGATCTGGACCCGTAGCAAGGAACCTTGAAGTTCTGACGAGACGCCATCAGGTCCATGTCTGGAATGCCCCATAATTGAGTTATTTGGGCAAAGATTTCCGGATGGAGTTCCCACTCCCCCGGATGAAAAGTCTGACGACTCAGAAAATCCGCTTCCCAATTTTCCACTCCTGGGATGTGGATTGCAGACAAGTGGCAGGAGTGATTCTCCGCCCATTGAATTATTTTGGTCACTTCTTCCATCGCCAGGGAACTCCTTGTTCCCCCCTGATGGTTGATATATGCAACAGTCGTCATGTTGTCTGATTGAAACCTTATGAATTTGGCCTTTGCTAGTTGAGGCCAAACCTTGAGAGCATTGAATATCGCTCTCAGTTCCAGAATGTTTATCGGGAGAAGAGATTCTTCCCGAGACCATAGACCCTGAGCTTTCAGGGGTTCCCAGACCGCGCCCCAGCCCACCAGACTGGCGTCGGTCGTGACAATGACCCACTCTGGTCTGCGGAAGCTCATCCCTTGTGACAGGTTGTCTTGGGTCAGCCACCAACGGAGTGAATCTCTGGTCCTCTGATCTACTTGGATCGTCGGAGACAAGTCTGTATAATCCCCATTCCACTGTCTGAGCATGCACAGTTGTAATGGTCTTAGATGAATTCGCGCAAAAGGAACTATGTCCATTGCAGCAACCATCAAACCTATTACTTCCATGCACTGCGCTATGGAAGGAAGAAGAACAGAATGAAGTACTTGACAAGAGCTTAGAAGTTTTGATTTTCTGGTCTCTGTCAGAAAAATCTTCATTTCTAAGGAGTCTATTATTGTTCCCAAGAAGGGAACTCTTGTTGACGGGGATAGAGAACTTTTTTCTACGTTCACTTTCCACCCGTGAGATCTGAGAAAGGCTAGGACAATGTCCGTCTGAGCCTTTACTTTTGGCAGAGACGACGCTTGAATCAGTATGTCGTCTAAGTAAGGTACTACTGCAATGCCCCTTGGTCTTAGCACCGCTAGAAGGGACCCTAGTACCTTTGTGAAAATTCTTGGAGCAGTGGCTAATCCGAATGGAAGTGCCACAAACTGGTAATGCTTGTCCAGAAAGGCGAACCTTAGGAACCGATAATGTTCCTTGTGGATAGGAATATGTAGATACGCATCCTTTAAATCCACCGTGTGTAACAATCTGTTATTCACTTTAAACAAAGTTAAGAAAATAAATGTTACTTCTTCACTGAGTGTATGCTGCCATAAACTTCCAATTATCATAACTTAGATGTCAGGATTTTGAATGGTAGCAATTTATCTAAATGGATTTAAATGGTGGAAATAACACAAGTTGTATGTCTTTACAAACACATGTTATCTTTAATAACAACAGATAATGAAATAGTAATTCTTGGTATATATTTATAACAGATTATCAAGATGTGGATATGCACTTGAAGCAAGATATAGTTCATATATAAAGTTAGCGTTTTTTGGAAGTTTGAAACAAGCAGGATAAAAATGATTCAATCAAAGTAGAAGTGATATTCGAAAAAATATTATTACGCTTCGTTTTCATAACGATATGCTGAGTCTAAGTTCATTGAGTATACAGTCATACCTTATAGTTGAAATATTATCTTACTGTGCCTTATGGAGTAAAGGTGGATCGAGTAGAACTTTGTGTTTGCAAACACGGAAGCTTCGGTCTTTGGGCGCGCAGTCTACAGCTGATCTGAGCAGAGCGGGAGCTGCGTAGTACATCCAGCTGATCTGTGAAGAGCGGGTGACGTCACCAAGTTCCGTCAAGTTCACGGAGATAGTTGCAGCGCTGTTGCTAATCCAAGGTTTAACAGGTTTACAGGTTGAAATAATAAATGTAACATAAGTTCTCAAACACTGTTCAGATGTCACACTATAGAGGAGGTATAAGGTTTGTAAAATTAGTACTGAAAAGGTAATGAAAAGTTAGGCTTTAAATGGATAATAGAAAATACAGGGAGCAGCAGTACTTCCCTCAGTGATCCAATAATCAAGCAATGAACAATGGAAGTGATGATCTTAAATAGGGTGTAGGAATGGGGAGGAGATTTGACTTAAAGGCAAAGTTTAGAAGTCAAATCCTGACAGATCCCCCCTGTCAAGAGTCCCCTCCAGGCTTCTTAGGCCCAGGTTTTAAAGGATAAGCGGCATGGAAAGCAGACAACAAATCCGGAGCATGTAAGTCACGAACAGGTATCCAGGAATTCTCATCAGTACCATATCCCTTCCAGTGAACAAGATATTCTAGAGTTCTGTGACGTCTCCGAGAAACCAGTATGTCATCAACCTCATATTCAAGAGGGTCTGTAATAGAGATTGGAAAGTCACTTAAGCGAGGACAGTCCTTTCCCAAATAGGGTTTTAGAAGGGATACATGAAAAGATGGATGGATATGCATTGTAGAGGGTAAGCGTAAAGTCACAGCATTTTCGTTTATTATTTTCGATATCGGAAATGGTCCAATAAATTGGTCTGCTAGTTTTTTACTAGGAACCGGCAATTTTATGTTTTTGGTTGACAACCAGACTAGATCATCAACCTTATATACAGGAGCTTGTTTCCTCTTTTTGTCAAAGTAATACTTCTGAGTGTTTTTGGCACTAAGTAAATGTTCTTGCAAACTGGAAGTGACTTCCCTCAATCTGTCAGTATATTGGGAGACAGAAGGAGATTCAGAACATTTTAGAGAAGACGGATATGTGCGAGGATGATATCCGTAAGTTGCAAAAAAAGGAGAGAATTTGGTTGAACTGTTCACTGAGTTATTATACGCAAATTCTGCATTAGATAATAATTCAAACCAATCATCCTGGTGAGATGAAATGAAACACCTGAGATATTGTTCAAGAATTTGATTAACACGTTCAGTTAAACCATTAGATTGTGGATGAAAAGCTGTAGTGAATTTTAAAGTAATCTGTAGAGTTTTACATAGATATCTCCAGAATTTTGAGGTAAACTGTGTTCCTCGATCCGACACTATAGATGTAGGTAATCCATGTAATTTTATGACATGATTTTTGAAAGCAATAGCTGTAGTATAAGCAGTGGGAGTTCTTTTCAATGGGATAAAATGTGCTAATCTGGTGAAATGGTCAACTGCAACCATTATAGTATTATGTCCATGTGACAATGGTAGGTCAACAATAAAATCCAAAGATATTATATCCCACGGTTTTTGGGGAATGGGTAGTGGAGAGAGAAACCCATAGGGTTTATGATGTTCTTTCTTTTTGGTTGCACAGATCTGACAATTAGAAATGTATTCATGAACAACCCATTTCAAATGGGGCCACCAATACATTCGCTTAATTAATTCAGTTGTTTTTTCAACACCAGGATGACCTGCTAGGGGGGTTTCATGATGCTGCTGTATAATCTGATTTCTTAGAGAGTTGGGTACGTAAATTAAGTCTTTGTGCATGTATAGACCTGTTTCTGAATCTGTTATGCAGATAGGAGGAATTGCTTTATCTGCTTGTTGAGCTTGATACAAATCACAAGTTGTTATGGTTGTGAAACCAATTATTTTAGAAGTAGGAATAATATGTGATAAAGTATCATTATCTTCCTTTAATTCAAAAGACCTTGACAGAGCATCTGCCCTAATGTTTTTTTGTTCCAGGGATGTAAGTAAGTGTGAAATTGAATCGGTCTAGAAATAAGGACCATCTAACTTGTCTGGATGACAAAGTTTTATTTCTTTTGAGGTATTGTAAATTCCTGTGGTCAGTGTACACCTGAAATGGTACACTGGTTCCCTCAAGGAGGTGTCGCCAATGTTCCATGGAGGATTTCATTGCCAATAATTCCTTATCACCCACGGAGTAATTCTGTTCAGCGGAGGTTAACCTCCGGGAGTAATAGGCAATAGGATGAGGTATAATATCCTCTTTTCTTTGCTGAGAAAGAATGGCACCAATCCCTACATTTGAAGCGTCTACTTCCAGAACATAGGGTATCTCAGGATCAGGCAACCGAAGGATGGGTGCTGTTGTGAATTCTTTCTTTAAGTGATGAAATGCTTGGTCAGCTTTTTGATCCCAATCAAATTTTTTCTTTCCTGTAAGTTGAGTGAGAGGTTGTACAATTGTGGAGAAATGGTTGATGAATTTTCTGTAAAAGTTTGTGAACCCTAAAAATCTTTGTAGAGATTTTATTGAAGTAGGTATGGGCCAATTTTCTATTGCACTTAATTTATCTTGATCCATTTGAATTCCTCTTGGGGATATAATGTATCCCAGGAATTTTATTGTGTCTTTGTGAAAATGACATTTTTCCATTTTGGCATAGAGTTTATGTTCTCTTAATGTTGCTAAGACCCATCGTACATGTTTCATGTGTTCAGCTAATGATTTTGAATATATTAGTATGTCGTCAAGATAAACTATTACACAAACATCCATCAACTCTTTAAAAATTTCATTAATGAAAAATTGAAAAGTTGCTGGAGCATTTGTCAAGCCAAATGGCATGACATTGTACTGAAACAAACCATACCTTGTCTTAAACGCAGTTTTCCACTCATCCCCAGATCTCATCCGAATTAAATTGTATGCTCCTTTTAAGTCCAATTTCGTGAAAATAGTTGCGCCCTGGAGACGCTCAATTAATTCTGGGATGAGTGGTAAAGGGTATCTGTTTTTAATAGTAACTGCGTTCAAAGCACGATAATCTATGATTGGCCTCAAGGTGCCATCTTTGTTAGTTACAAAAAATATTGCTGAAGCTATGGGGGAAGATGATGGTGAAATAAAACCTTTTTTCAGATTTTCATCCAAGTAATCTCTCAAGTGTTTTAATTCTTTATGTGATAAAGGAAATATTTTTCCAGAAGGTACTTCAACCCCAGGTTTTGTATCTATAGGACAGTCAAAATGCCTATGAGGTGGGAGTGTCTCAGCATTCTTTAGATTGAATACATCATTATAGTCGTTATATGCTTCAGGTAGTTTAGAAGTGATCTGTCCTATTGTTACATAGGGATAGCATGTGTTCTGACAGTATTTAGAATCAAAAGTGATGTTGTTTGTTAACCAATCAATTGATGGATTGTGTTTTTGTAACCATGGGAAACCAAGTATAATGGGGTGTATAGAAATGGGTATGATATCGTAAGATAAATATTCTTTATGACCATCAGGTGTTATGGTTAAAAGTGGTATGGTATGATGTGTAATAGGACCTTTTAGAATCTGTGATCCATCTATGACTCTCACAAAAACTGGAACAGATTTCTGCATAATTGGAATTTTATTTAACCTTACAACAGAATCTTCTATAAAGACACCATCAGCCCCAGAATCAATTATAGCTTCGTTCTGTACTTGTTGTTGGTCCCACTGTAATGACAAGGTAATGGATAGATGAGAGGATGTTTTTGTGTATTCAGAAGGACAGTTATTTGTTAACTTACCCTTCTTTTGGCGTAATAGAATAGGACAAGTGGTCACCTCATGGTCTTTGTTGGCACAATATAAACATAGATTCGCCAAGCGTCTTCTTTGTTTCTCTTCTTGAGTGAGGGGAGTTCTGATAGTGCCTATTTCCATGGGTACAGGTGCTACATGATATTTTTCTTTTTCTGGAAAGGTTTGATATGGTTTTTTAGGGGTAACTTCTTGTTGAAGTTTTTCATATCTCCTTTCACGGTATCTCCTATCCATTGTGATACATACTTTGATTAAAGCTTCTAGAGTCTCAGGGAAATCAACTCTTGATAGCTCATCTTTTAGATATTCAGATAAGCCCAACCGAAACTGGTTTTTTAGGCTTACTGAATTCCATTGTGAGTCAGTGGCCCATAACTGAAAGTCTGCTATGTAGTCTTCCACTGCTCGTTTGCCCTGTCGTAGGGATCTTAAACGTTGTTCTGCTGTCTGTTGTTTATTCACATCCTCATATAAAACAGCCATTGTACAAAAGAAATCTTCCAATGAATTTAATATTGGATCCTCAGATTCCAAAAACCTGTCTGCCCATGCTCTGGGTTCGCCAGACAAATAAGAGATGGCTGTGAAAACTTTAATTTTTTCTGTGCGAAAGGTTCTAGGTTTAAGAGAAAATAGCAAAATACAAGCGTTTTTGAATTCTCTAAATTTGGTACGATCACCAGAAAATGGAATGGGTGGATTTACCTGAGGTTCAGGCATTTCATTAGTCTTTTGAGTGATAAATTCATTTATTACCCTTTTTAATGTGCTATTTTCATTTTTTAGCTCAGTTAATCCTTGAGCTAATATTTCAACTTTCTGATTTAATGTAGTAATTTGATTGGATATTTCAATAGGATCCATAATCAATTCTGTAATTGTGAAAAAAAAAATTTCACTATATTTTTTAGGGCTTGATTATTCTGTAACAATCTGTTATTCACTTTAAACAAAGTTAAGAAAATAAATGTTACTTCTTCACTGAGTGTATGCTGCCATAAACTCCCAATTATCATAACTTAGGTGTCAGGATTTTGAATGGTAGCAATTTATCTAAATGGATTTAAATGGTGGAAATAACACAAGTTGTATGTCTTTACAAACACATGTTATCTTTAATAACAACAGATAATGAAATAGTAATTCTTGGTATATATTTATAACAGATTATCAAGATGTGGATATGCACTTGAAGCAAGATATAGTTCATATATAAAGTTAGCGTTTTTTGGAAGTTTGAAACAAGCAGGATAAAAATGATTCAATCAAAGTAGAAGTGATATTCGAAAAAATATTATTACGCTTCGTTTTCATAACGATATGCTGAGTCTAAGTTCATTGAGTATACAGTCATACCTTATAGTTGAAATATTATCTTACTGTGCCTTATGGAGTAAAGGTGGATCGAGTAGAACTTTGTGTTTGCAAACACGGAAGCTTCGGTCTTTGGGCACGCAGTCTACAGCTGATCTGAGCAGAGCGGGAGCTGCGTAGTACATCCAGCTGATCTGTGAAGAGCGGGTGACGTCACCAAGTTCCGTCAAGTTCACGGAGATAGTTGCAGCGCTGTTGCTAATCCAAGGTTTAACAGGTTTACAGGTTGAAATAATAAATGTAACATATAAGTTCTCAAACACTGTTCAGATGTCACACTATAGAGGAGGTATAAGGTTTGTAAAATTAGTACTGAAAAGGTAATGAAAAGTTAGGCTTTAAATGGATAATAGAAAATACAGGGAGCAGCAGTACTTCCCTCAGTGATCCAATAATCAAGCAATGAACAATGGAAGTGATGATCTTAAATAGGGTGTAGGAATGGGGAGGAGATTTGACTTAAAGGCAAAGTTTAGAAGTCAAATCCTGACACCGTGGTCATGAATTGACCTTCCTGGATGGTAGGAAGAATTGTCCGAATGGTTTCCATTTTGAACGATGGAACCCTGAGAAATTTGTTTAGGATCTTGAGATCCAAAATTGGTCTGAATGTTCCCTCTTTTTTGGGAACTATGAACAGATTGGAGTAAAACCCCATCCCTTGTTCTCCTAATGGAACAGGATGAATCACTCCCATTTTTAACAGGTCTTCTACACAATGTAAGAATGCCTGTCTCTTTATTTGGTCTGAAGACAATTGAGACCTGTGGAACCTTCCCCTTGGGGGTAGTTCCTTGAATTCCAGGAGATAACCTTGAGAAACTATTTCTAGCGCCCAAGGATCCTGAACATCTCTTGCCCAAGCCTGAGCGAAGAGAGAGAGTCTGCCCCCCACCAGATCCGGTCCCGGATCGGGGGCCAACATCTCATGCTGTCTTAGTAGCGGTGGCAGGTTTCTTGGCCTGCTTACCTTTGTTCCAGCCTTGCATCGGCCTCCAGGCTGGCTTGGTTTGAGAAGTATTACCCTCTTGCTTAGAGGATGTAGAATTTGAGGCTGGTCCGTTTCTGCGAAAGGGACGAAAATTTGGCTTATTTTTAGCCTTAAAAGACCTATCCTGAGGAAGGGCGTGGCCCTTTCCCCCAGTGATGTCTGAAATAATCTCTTTCAAGTCAGGGCCAAACAGCGTTTTCCCCTTGAAAGGGATGTTAAGCAATTTGTTCTTGGAGGACACATCCGCTGACCAAGACTTTAGCCAAAGCGCTCTGCGCGCCACAATAGCAAACCCTGAATTTTTCGCCGCTAATCTAGCTAATTGCAAAGTGGCGTCTAAGATAAAAGAGTTAGCCAATTTAAGTGCTTGAACTCTGTCCATAACCTCCTCATACGAAGATTCTTTATTGAGCGACTTTTCTAGTTCTTCGAACCAGAAACACGCTGCTGTAGTGACAGGAACAATGCATGAAATTGGTTGTAGAAGGTAACCTTGCTGAACAAACATCTTTTTAAGCAAACCCTCTAATTTTTTATCCATAGGATCTTTGAAAGCACAACTATCTTCTATAGGGATAGTAGTGCGTTTGTTTAGAGTAGAAACCGCCCCTCGACCTTGGGGACTGTCTGCCAGAAGTCCTTTCTGGGGTCGACCATAGGAAATAATTTCTTAAATATAGGGGGAGGGACAAAAGGTATGCCGGGCCTTTCCCATTCTTTATTTACAATGTCCGCCACCCGCTTGGGTATAGGAAAAGCATCGGGGGGCACCGGGACCTCTAGGAACTTGTCCATCTTACATAATTTCTCTGGAATGACCAAATTGTCACTATCATCCAGAGTAGATAACACCTCCTTAAGCAGAGCGCGGAGATGTTCCAATTTAAATTTAAATGTAATAACGTCAGGTTCAGCTTGTTGAGAAATTTTTCCTGAATCTGAAATTTCTCCCTCAGACAAAACCTCCCTGGCCCCTTCAGACTGGTGTAAGGGCATGTCAGAACCATTATCATCAGCGTCCTCATGCTCTTCAGTATCTAAAACAGAGCAGTCGCGCTTTCGCTGATAAGTGGGCATTTTGGCTAAAATGTTTTTAATAGAATTATCCATTACAGCCGTTAATTGTTGCATAGTAAGGAGGATTGGCGCACTAGATGTACTAGGGGCCTTCTGAGTGGGCAAGACTGGTGTAGACACAGAAGGGGATGATGCAGTACCATGCTTACTCCCCTCACTTGAGGAATCATCTTGGGCAACATCATTATCAGTGGCATCATTGTCCCTACTTTGTTTGGACACTATGTCACAATCATCACATATATTTAAATGGGGAGGAACCTTGGCTTTCAAACATATAGAACATCGTTTATCTGATGGTTCAGACATGTTAACAGGCATAAACTTGATAACAAAGCACAAAAAACGTTTTAAAATAAAACCGTTACTGTCACTTTAAATTTTAAACTGAACACACTTTATTACTGAATATGTGAAAAAATATGAAGGAATTGTTCAAAATTCACCAAAATTTCACCACAGTGTCTTAAAGCCTTAAAAGTATTGCACACCAAATTTGAAAGCTTTAACTCTTAAAATAACGGAACCTGAGCCGTTTTTACATTTAACCCCTATACAGTCCCTGGTATCTGCTTTGCTGAGACCCAACCAAGCCCAGAGGGGAATACGATACCAAATGACGCCTTCAATAAGCTTTTTCAGTGGATCTGAGCTCCTCACACATGCATCTGCATGCCTTGCTTTCCAAAAACAACTGCGCATTAGTGGCGCGAAAATGAGGCTCTGCCTATGACTAGAAAAGGCCCCCAGTGAAAAAGGTGTCCAATACAGTGCCTGCCGTTTTTTTAATACAATTCCCAAGATTAAAATAACTCTTCAAAGTTATAATCCATTAAATATGCTTATAAAGTAATCGTTTTAGCCCAGAAAAATGTCTACCAGTCTTTAAAGCCCTTGTGAAGCCCTTTATTCTTATATTTAAACTAAGAAAATGGCTTACCGGATCCCATAGGGAAAATGACAGCTTCCAGCATTACCAAGTCTTGTTAGAAATGTGTCATACCTCAAGCAGCAAAGTCTGCCCACTGTTTCCCCCAACTGAAGTTACTTCATCTCAACAGTCCTGTGTGGAAACAGCCATCGATTTTAGTAACGGTTGCTAAAATCATCTTCCTCTTACAAACAGAAATCTTCATCTATTTTCTGTTTCAGAGTAAATAGTACATACCAGCACTATTTTAAAATAACAAACTCTTGATTGAAGAATAAAACTACATTTAAACACCAAAAAACTCTTAACCATCTCCGTGGAGATGTTGCCTGTGCAACGGCAAAGAGAATGACTGGGGAAGGCGGAGCCTAGGAGGGATCATGTGACCAGCTTTGCTGGGCTCTTTGCCATTTCCTGTTGGGGAAGAGAATATCCCACAAGTAAGGATGACGCCGTGGACCGGACACACCTATGTTGGAGAAATATTAAGTTACATTAATTATTACTACAAAGCTAATATTTAAAACAATTTTACGATATGTAACCAAAACAGAAGTTATAACCTATAAAGTAACTATTTTCAATATGAAATACATTATGCTGGGAAAAAAAGCTTTGAAAATATTTATAAGTTTAGCTACAACAGTCGTGACCATAATCCATTAATATTATTTTACTATATACTTTGCCTATATTATTGTATACCTAATGTGGTTTTAAGAATAGATTTATATATAATTGGTAATTTGAAAACACAATTTAAATTATTAATATTCTTTAGCAACTTGTTTGTTTAATTAATTATGTGTTTTTCGTCCCTCGGCAGTCCAGGCCGCGTCCAGAGGGATATCTACACGAAAAACACATATATATACGATAACCGTACCAGTGCAAGGCTACGCAACAAAAGGTATACCTACTGACTTTTGGCTCTAACTTCCATCTCAGAGCCTTATAGGCTCTATCGTTTCACTACTTATATTAAAAGGGACATTAAACCCACATTTTTTCTTTCATGATTCAGATAGAGAATACCATTTTAAACAACATTCTAATTTACTTCTATTATCTAATTTGCTTCATTCTCTTGATATTCTTTCCTGAAAAGCATATCTATATAGGCACAGTAGCTTCTGATTGGTGGCTGCACATAGATGCCTCATGTGATTGGCTCACCCGTGTGCATTGCTATTTCTTTAACTAAGGATATCTAAAGAATGAAGCAAATTAGATTATATAAGTAAATTGAAATGTTGTTTAAAATTGTATTCTCTGTCTGAATTATGAAAGAAAAATTTTGGGTTTAATGTCCCTTTAAGGCTTTTATCCTAAGTTCATAAACTGTGCTTCAAATTATATTCAGCCGGTGTATGGTATTTTATGATTAGTTTTCAAATATATATTAATACTGGGAGACGTCCCAGAATATATTTTTATTGGTTTTACTATGTTACATTTTTTTTAACTTGATTGAATAAATAATCATATTATATATTTCATATACATTGTGTCCTCTTAACCTTTAATCCTAGCTTTCATTTAGTGCTGTCTCATTTCTGTTTTGTGTATCTTATCTAGTTTAACTTGAGGGGTTTTACTGAGCTACAGCTGGATTGGCTATTTCTTTAGGTGCTCCTCTCTTTTTTTTATACCTTACTTCTTCCTAGTAGGCAGGTAATATGTCCCACATGAAATGACTTGTGTACTCTCGCCATCATATTTAGATTTTATCAACCAAATACCAGTGACCAATCCCGTCTTTATCCCCTTAAAATTGACTTCACTTTGTCATCCCTTCCTGCTCCTAGTGATGTCCATCCAAGCCAGTGGACAGGTACAAAAGGCGGGAGCCTAGAATGTACTATCAAGGGATATGGGCAAGGATATAGAAATTGCTTACATTTGGTTCATAATTTCTAATTATATTTGTAGTCCCTGGTATAATATTAGTGTGATGACTAACAAGCAGTAAAACATCAGTGTGTGTCAGTATAAAAAACAACTGACACCAACATATTGCAAACAATATAATTGTTTATTTAGAAAGACAAACCTTTTCTGCCTTATTTAGTAGACAAAGACTGCCAAACATCTAACTTGTAGTAAGTCACAAAGGTGTGTGGAGCCCTCCAAACAGCTGCTTGGCAAATCTCAGATGGAGTAGCATCACTCTCATATGTCCAGGATGTTGTCATATCCCTAGCAGAAAAAAAGCCTTTAAACCTTCTGGCACTGGTTGAGATTTTTGCTATATCAAATTCAAAGACACCATGTGACCTAGCTATTTCATCCATTCTCAGTCTGAAAGACGTTTGACTGTATAGTTCCGAGGTCTGTTTCATGCCAATCGCAGAAGACACTGAGATGGTATGGAGACCAGATACTGTATTCTGCTCTGTTTAAATTGTGCCCCAAGAACAAAAACTGTCTTGATGAGTGCAGAAGATTATTTTACAGATTTAGCAGCAATTCACAATTCTGAAAAGTGTCTGCAGCAAAAAGAATTTCGCTTTGGTAATACATTATAAAATATCTTCTTGTAAGCAATTCTGCCCCCAAAGGAGCAAACACCTTTGCAGGTACAGTAGAAATGCCGAAGGGAAAAGGCTTAAATTTAAAGTGATTATCCCCAACTGAGAATCTTAGGTATTTTATCTGTGTTACAGCAATAGGGATGTAAGAGTATGCATCTTTAAAATCTATTGTTACCAGAAAGTCTCTCGGAGGGATCACTGACAGAAGTGACTCCATCTTGAACTTCTTGAGGAGAAGAAACTTGTTCTAACACCAAAGGTCCAGAGCCTGCCTCCATGACCCTTATTTTTTATTGATAAGAAATTGAGGAAATTAAAACAATTGGTAGCTGGACTGCGGTGGACATTTCTGAATCTACAGGGAGTGGTGCTTTTAACCAGCAATAGAAAGGAGGCTTCATATTGAACTCTAAATGGTATCTTGATGTAAATATATTCAGAGTTAATTATCTGACCAGCACTGTAGGGTCTTAACAGGTGCAACGTCAGTGTTGCTGAGCAAAACTCAAAATAATAATCACAAAAACACTGGAAGAACCTAAACAGCTTCTTGATTGGTATCCTAAGATAAAGAAAACATTTAAAGGGACACTGAACCCAAAAGAAATTATTTTGTGATTCAGATAGAGCATGCAATTTTAAGCAACTTTCTAATTTACTCCTATAATATATTTTTCTTCATTCTCTTGCTATATTTATTTGAAAAAGAATGCATCAAAGATTTTTTGGGTTCAGAACTCTGGACAGCACTTTTTTATTGGTGGATTAATTTATCCATCAATCAGCAAGAACAACCCAGGTTGTTCACCAAAAATGGGCCGGCATCTAAACTTAAATTCTTGCATTTCAAATAAAGATACCAAGAGAATGAAGAAAATTTGATAATAGGAAATAAATTAGAAAGTTGCTTAAAATGTCATGCTCTGTTTGAATCACAAAAGAAAAAAATTGGGTTCAGTGTCCCTTTAAGTTGTTGTCGACAGCACCTTTTTCATGTTGTATAACACAAATGTTTTAATCTCAATTTAATCCAACTATTGGCAGGGCTTTACACCTCATACATTTAAGTTTAACACTTTATTTTAAAACAATGTAAATATTACTAACCCTTGAAATTTTACTAGAGGTACAAATCCCCAAATCCGGAATTCCGAAATCCAAACTTGTTTTTTTTTTAAATTATCAAAAATTACTATTTTCCCCTGCCTGTAAGTCACCATCTTCTCTGCCACTGGTTTATTTTGTTGTGTTCTAAAATGCAAATAATAGTCTATATTTATTTAAAAACAACAATTATTAAGTTTCTGATTGCAGTATTAGCTTTCTGAGGGTACTATGTATACAAAAGTATTAAAACTACCTTTAGCTTACATGTATTATGAAAACAGAATTTATGCTTACCTGATAAATTACTTTCTCTTGTGATGTATCGAGTCCACGGATTCATCCTTTACTTGTGGGATATTCTCCCTCCCAACAGGAAGTGGCAAAGAGAGCACACAGCAGAGCTGTCCATATAGCTCCCCCTCTAGCTCCACCCCCCAGTCATTCGACCGAAGATTAGGAAGAAAAAGGAGAAACTATAGGGTGCAGTGGTGACTGTAGTTTAAACAAAAACACTACCTGACTTAATAGCCAGGGCGGGCCGTGGACTGGATACATCACAAGAGAAAGTAATTTATCAGGTAAGCATAAATTCTGTTTTCTCTTGTAAGATGTATCGAGTCCACGGATTCATCCTTTACTTGTGGGATACCAATACCAAAGCTTTAGGACACGGATGAAGGGAGGGAACAAGACAGGTAGCTTAAACGGAAGGCACCACTGCTTGTAAAACCTTTCTCCCAAAAATAGCCTCCGAAGAAGCAAAAGTATCGAATTTGTAAAATTTGGAAAAAGTATGCAGCGAAGACCAAGTCGCTGCCTTACAAATCTGTTCAACAGAAGCCTCATTTTTAAAAGCCCATCTGGAAGCCACTGCTCTGGTAGAACGAGCAGTAATTGTTTCAGGAGGCTGCTGGCCAGCAGTCTCATAGGCCAAACGGATGATGCTTTTCAGCCAAAAGGAAAGAGAGGTAGCAGTCGCCTTCTGACCTCTCCTCTTACCAGAATAGATAACAAACAATGAAGTTGTTTGTCTGAAATCCTTAGTTGCTTGTAAATAGAACTTTAAAGCACAAACCACATCAAGATTGTGTAACAGACGTTCCTTCTTCGAAGAAGGATTAGGACACAGAGAAGGAACAACATTTTCCTGGTTAATATTCTTATTAGACACAACCTTAGGAAGAAAACCGGGTTTGGTACGCAAAACTAACTTATCTGCATGGAAAACCAGGTAAGGTGAATCACACTGTAAAGCAGACAACTCTGATACTCTTCGAGCAGAAGAGATAGCTACCAAAAACAAAACTTTTCAAGATAAAAGCTTAATATCTATGGAATGTAAAGGTTCAAACGGAACCCCTTGCAGAACTGAAAGAACTAAATTCAGACTCCATGGCGGAGCCACAGGTCTATAAACAGGCTTGATTCTGACTAAAGCCTGACTAAATTTTTGAACGTCTGGTACCTCTGCCAGACGTTTGTGGAAAAGAATAGATAAAGAAGATATCTGTCCTTTTAAGGAACTAGCTGATAATCCTTTCTCCAATCCTTCTTGGAGAAAAGACAATATCCTGGGAATCCTAATCTTACTCCATGAGTAACCTTTGGATTCACACCAAAAAAGATATTTTCACCAAATCTTATGGTAGATTTTCCTGGTGACAGGCTTTCTAGCCTGAATCAGGGTATCAATAACCAACTCAGAAAAGTTCTCAGAGTCCAGCACCTGGGATCCAAGGTGTGCAATCACAGGGGCACTGCAAAATACCCCCAGTAAATGTAACAAGAGATAGTAGTCGCACCACCAAGTTCAATGAATAGTTTACTTTATTGAGCCAAGATCAAAAAATCAGCAACGTTTCGGACACAAGTCCTTAATCTTGCATAACAAACAGACACTGATTCACTTCTTATATACCCAAAATAAGTCACACCTGCACAGCTAATTGTAACACCTGAAAAGTCAGGTATAACATTAACAACCGAATGTTGCCCCCATGTGGTCAACTACAAACATCACACTTATCTAAATAATTTTAATTTAACTATTACTTATCCAGCAATGAATTAATACATAGTCTAAAATATATCAATGTACAGTGCAGACTCTCAGGCAGTGTATGATTTTAACTTATTCCTTTACACTAAATTTTAGCAAAGATAGATGTAAACATTTTATTTAATAAAAATTAGATTTCTACAGAAAAATTGACCAATCTAATTCTTTATTCATGCCCCCTGGAGATAATGTCCCTAATTCATAAATCCAATATGCTTCACGTTTTTGTAACAATTTAATTCTATCCCCCCCTCTTCTAGGATGTTGTACTTGTTCCAAAATCTGGAACCTTAATTGGCTTAAATTATGCCCTGCAGACAAAAAATGATGGGCAACTGGGGCATCCTTTTTATTGGTTCTAATACTACTTTTGTGTTGAACTATGCGTTCTTTGACGCACTGGGTGGTCTCGCCCACATAACCCAGCCCACATGGGCATTTAATCAAATATATCACAAAATCAGTATTACAGGTATAATGTCCCTTAATGAAATATTTTTTGCCGGTACTTGGATGACTAAATGTTGGCCCTTTAATAATACTATTGCAATTTGAGCACCCTAAGCAGGGAAAACTACCCAGATTTTTCTTCCCAAAATAAGTTTGAACTGGTCTCTTAGATGGGCCAATATCTGCCCGTACCAGAACATCTTTTATGTTTTTTCCTCGTTTAAAAGCTGGCATAGGGGGAATCTTAAATTCTTGAATATTAGGATTACACGTGCTCAAAATGTGCCAATGCCTACGAATAATCTTCATAACCTGTTGATTCCAAGGGGCAAATTGACTTACAAACACTAGTCTAGGGCTTTTTTTATTATCATCCATCATAGGTTTTTTCTTTTCCAATAACAACTCTCTAGGGGTATTTAATGCATTCGTAAATTCAGTCTCAATTAATTCACATGGATACCCCCTTTGTAGGAAGCGATCCCCCATTTCTTTAAGCCTGTCTTTAACCAATGTTTCATCAGACACAATACGCCTTACACGTAAAAACTGGCTCTTGGGTAAAGATCTTACCAGTGAAGGGGGGTGTGCACTTTTATAGTGTAGGAGAGTGTTGCAATCTGTGTCTTTCCTATGAAGGTCCACAGTTAGACCTGATTTACACTTTGACACAACTGTGTCCAGAAATACAACACTCTCCTCACTAAAGACTAACTTAAATCTGATGTGACTAGTTGCTGCATTTAATTCATTCACAAAATTTACCAGGGTTCCAATGTCGCCCCCCCACACCCCAAACACATCATCAATATAGCGCCACCAGGTGGCGCCATATGATAAAAATAAAGGATTGTTATAAACAAAATGTTCCTCAAACATATTCATAAAAATATTTGCGTATGTGGGGGCGACATTGGAACCCATGGCGGTCCCTTGGAGCTGAAGATAATAATTGTCCTCAAAAAGAAAATAATTACACCTTAAAATAATATTAAGTAACTGCAAAATAAATTCCGCCTGTGATGTGGTGTATCTATCAGATTCACTCAAAACTTTCTCTACTGCTCCAATCCCTGCCTCATGTGTGATAGCTGTATACAGCGATGTCACATCTAGACTAAAAAGAATGCATTTATTATCCCCTAGATGCAAATCACGCAATTTGGCTAAAAAATCTCGTGTATCCTGGATATATGAATTAGAATTAACAAAAGGTCTAAGAACCTTATCCAAATATATTGATACCTTGGACAATACTGAGCCCATGCCGGCCACAATTTTTGTCTGCAGGGCATAATTTAAGCCAATTAAGGTTCCAGATTTTGGAACAAGTACAACATCCTAGAAGAGGGGGGGATAGAATTAAATTGTTACAAAAACGTGAAGCATATTGGATTTATGAATTAGGGACATTATCTCCAGGGGGCATGAATAAAGAATTAGATTGGTCAATTTTTCTGTAGAAATCTAATTTTTATTAAATAAAATGTTTACATCTATCTTTGCTAAAATTTAGTGTAAAGGAATAAGTTAAAATCATACACTGCCTGAGAGTCTGCACTGTACATTGATATATTTTAGACTATGTATTAATTCATTGCTGGATAAGTAATAGTTAAATTAAAATTATTTAGATAAGTGTGATGTTTGTAGTTGACCACATGGGGGCAACATTCGGTTGTTAATGTTATACCTGACTTTTCAGGTGTTACAATTAGCTGTGCAGGTGTGACTTATTTTGGGTATATAAGAAGTGAATCAGTGTCTGTTTGTTATGCAAGATTAAGGACTTGTGTCCGAAACGTTGCTGATTTTTTGATCTTGGCTCAATAAAGTAAACTATTCATTGAACTTGGTGGTGCGACTACTATCTCTTGTTACAATAACCAACTCAGAGAAACCATGCTTTGATAAAATTAAGCGTTCAATCTCCAAGCAGTCAGACGCAGAGAAATTAGATTTGGATGCTTGAAAGGACCTTGTATTAGAAGGTCCTGTCTCACTGGTAGCGTCCATGGTGGGACAGATGACATGTCCACTAGGTCTGCATACCAGGTCCTGCGTGGCCACGCAGGCGCTATCAGAACCACCGAAGCCCTCTCCTGCTTGATTCTGGCAACCAGACGAGGGAGGAGAGGAAACGGTGGAAAAACATAGGCCAGATTGAAGGACCAAGGCGCTGCTAGAGCATCTATCAGCACCGCCTGGGGATCCCGGGACCTGGACCCGTAAAGAGGAAGTTTGGTGTTCTGACGGGACGCCATCAGATCCAATTCTGGAGTGCCCCATAGCTGAGTCAGCTGGGCAAATACCTCCGGGTGGAGTTCCCACTCCTCCGGGTGAAAAGTCTGACAACTTAGAAAATCCGCCTCCCAGTTGTCTACTCCTGGGATGTGAATTGCTGAGAGATGGCAGGAGTGATCCTCCACCCACCTGATTATTTTGGTTACCTCCGTCATTGCTAGGGAACTCCTTGTTCCCCCTTGATGATTGACGTAAGCTACAGTCGTGATGTTGTCCAACTGAAATCTGATGAATTTGGCCGCAGCTAGCTGAGGCCATGCCTGAAGCGCGTTGAATATCGCCCTCAGTTCCAGAATGTTTATCGGGAGAAGAGCTTCTTCCCGAGACCATAAGCCCTGAGCTTTCAGGGAGTCCCAGACTACACCCCAGCCCAACAGACTGTCATCGGTCATTACGATGATCCACTCTGGTCTGCAGAAACACATTCCCTGAGACAGGTGATCCTGAGACAACCACCAGAGAAGAGAATCTCTGGTCCCCTGGTCCATCTGTATTTGAGGAGACAAATCTGCATGATCCCCATTCCACTGTTTGAGCATGCATAGTTGCAGTGGTCTGAGGTGTATCCGTGCAAAAGGGACTATGTCCATTGCCGCTACCATTAGTCCGATTGTCTCCATGCACTGAGCTACAGATGGCCGAGGAATGGAATGAAGGACTCGGCAAGTGGTTAAGAGTTTTAACTTTCTGACCTCCGTCAGAAATATTTCCATATCTACCGGAAAACTCTTGTGAGGGGGGAGAGCGAACTCTTTTTGATGTTCACCTTCCACCCGTGAGACCTCAGAAATGCCTATACGATTTCCGTGTGAGACTTGGCTCATTGGAAAGTCGACGCCTGAATTAAGATGTCGTCTAGATAAGGTGCCACTGCTATGCCCCGCGGTCTTAGAACCGCCAGGAGGGACCCTAGCACCTTTGTGAAAATTCTGGGAGCAGTGGCCAACCCAAAAGGAAGAGCCACAAACTGGTAATGCTTGTCCAGAAAGGCGAACCTGAGAAACTGGTGATGATCTTTGTGGATAGGAAAGTGCAGATACGCATTCTTTAAATCCACGGTGGTCATATATTGACCCTCCTGGATCATTGGTAAGATTGTCCGAATGGTCTCTATCTTGAATGATGGGACTCTGAGGAATTTGTTTAGAATTTTGAGATCCAGGATTGGTCTGAAAGTTCCTTCTTTCTTTGGAACCACAAACAGGTTTGAGTAAAAACCCAGCCCTTGTTCCGCAATTGGAACTTGGTGGATCACTCCTATTGTATGTAGGTCTTGTACACAGCGTAAGAACGCCTCTTTCTTTGTCTGGTCTGAAGACAGACGAGAAATGTGGAACCTTCCCCTTGGAGGTTGGTCCTTGAATTCTAGAAGATATCCCTGGGATACAATCTCTAAGGCCCAGGGATCGTGTACATCTCTTGCCCAGGCCTGAGCGAAGAGAGAGAGTCTGCCCCCTACTAGATCCGGTCCCGGATCTGGGGCTACCCCATCATGCTGTCTTGGAGGCAGCTGCAGGCTTCTTGGCCTGTTTACCCTTGTTCCAGCCCTGGTAAGGTTCCCAGGCTGCCCTGGGTTGTGCAGCGTTACCCTCTTGCTTTGCAGTAAAGGAGGATGAAGCGAGACCGCTCCTGAAATTCCGAAAGGAACGAAAATTATTTTGTTTGTTCTTTGTCTTGAAGGACTTGTTCTGGGGGAGAGCATGGCCTTTTCCCCCAGTGATTTCTGAAATAATCTCTTTCAATTCAGGCCCGAAGAGGGTCTTTCCTTTGAAAGGGATGTTCAATAGTTTGGATTTTGACGACACATCAGCCGACCAGGACTTTAGCCATAGCGCCCTGCGCGCTAAAATGGTGAAACCTGAATTCTTGCCACTAACTTAGCTAGTTGGAAAGCAGCATCTGTGATAAAAGAATTAGCCAGCTTAAGAGCCTTAATTCTGTCCATAATGTCCTCATATGAGGTCTCCGTCTGGAGCACATCTTCCAGCGCCTCGAACCAGAAAGCAGCTGCAGTGGTTACAGGAACAATGCACGCAATAGGTTGGAGAAGAAAACCTTGTTGAACAAAATTTTTCTTACTTAAACCCTCTAATTTTTTATCCATAGGGTCTTTAAAAGCACAACTGTCTTCAATTCTTAGGGACTGTCTGCCACGAGTCCCGCATGGGGTTAGATATGGGGAACATTTTCTTAAAAACAGGAGGGGGAACGAAGGGAATACCTGGTCTATCCCACTCCCTAGTAACGATATCCGCAATCCTCTTAGGGACCGGAAACACATCAGTGTAAACAGGAACGTCTAGGTACTTGTCCATTTTACACAATTTCTCTGGAACCACCATAGGGTCGCAGTCATCCAGAGTAACTAATACCTCCCTGAGCAATAAGCGGAGGTGTTCTAGTTTAAATTTAAAAGCCAACGTATCTGAATCTGTCTGAGGAGAAACCTTTCCTGAATCGGAAATTTCTCCCTCAGACAGCACATCCCTCGCCCCCACTTCAGAGTGTTGTGAGGGTATATCGGATACGGCTACTAAAGCGTCAGAATGCTCATTATCTGTTCTTAAAACCGAGCTATCACGCTTTGCAGGTAACACGGGCAGTTTAGATAAGAAGACCGAGAGGGTATTATTCATAACTGACGCCAAGTCTTGCAAGGTAAAAGAGTTAGATGCACTAGAGGTGCTAAGCGTCGCTTGAGCGGGCGTAACTGGTTGTGACACTTGGGGAGAGGTTGACCGGCTAACCTCGTTACCTTCTGTCTGAGAATCATCTTGGGCCACATTTTTAAGTGCAACAATATGTTCTTTAAAGTGTATAGACATATCAGTACAAGTGGGACACATTCTGAGAGGGGTTCCACCATGGCTTCTAAACACATTGAACAAGGATTTTCCTTGGTGTCAGACATGTTTAACAGACTAGTAGTAATACAAACAGGCTTGGAAATCACTTTAATCAAGTAAAAACACACTTTGAAAAAAACGTTACTGTGCCTTTAAGAGATAAAAAAGGCAAACAATTTTGCAAAACAGTGAAAAAATGCAGCAAACTTTTCGAAATTTTTACAGTATGTACCTAAAGCATTAGTAAGATTGCACCACTAGCAATATAAACAATTAACCCCTTAATGCCCAAACCACATCGACAAAAGCCAAAAAAAACGGTTAAGGAAACTTTAGCACCTTGCCACAGCTCTGCTGTGGCCCTAACTGCCCTTGGGAACCAGATTTGTGGGGGAAAAGCTTCTTATAGGCCCTCAAACTGCAGCAGGACCCTCCATGTGAAAACAGCCTGAACTTCTAGTCAAAATAACTGCGCATCTGAGGCGCAAAATTAGGCCCCTCCCACCTCACTCCGGTGCTTGTGAGGCCTAAAGAAACACTCCCAAGTGTTTTAGTAATAGCCATGTGGATAACAACCCCTGAAAGAAACCCAAAGGAACCTTCAAAGTGTCTCAAAAAATGATATTTTCAATAAAAACCGTTTGCCCTGAAGTAGTGTCAACCAGCATAAACTAGCCCTGTTATGTAAGCTTGAAATTCCATACTTAGTCTCTGAATACAGCATACCCTTCCCTCATGGGGATATTAATAGTCTTTTATAGAATTATCACAGTCTTGTCTAGAAATAAATGACTGAACATACCTTATTGCAGCCTAACCTGCAAACCGTTCCCCCAAACTGAAGTTCTCTTGTACTCCTGTGTGGGAACAGCAGTGGATTTTAGTTACAACCTGCTAAAATCGTCTTCCTCCCTGCAGAAATCTTCATCTACTTTCTGCTAGAGAGTAAATAGTACACACCGGTACCATTTAAAATAACAAACTCTTGCTTGTAGAAAATAAAAACTACAATTCTAACACCACATTCACTTTACCCTTCCGATTGCTTAGAGCCGGCAAAGAGAACGACTGGGGGGTGGAGCTAGAGGGGGAGCTATATGGACAGCTCTGCTGTGTGCTCTCTTTGCCACTTCCTGTTGGGAAGAATATACCACAAGTAAAGGATGAATCCGTGGACTCGATACATCTTACAAGAG
>NC_069499.1:1321090062-1321182562 GCF_027579735.1 Bombina bombina | reverse complement strand
TTGCACAAGTCTATAATATAGTGTATGTCTAATCTTTTCATGCTGCATGTGTATTTGAAACACGTGGTACACAAAGTACATAATTACATGTCTTGCAATTGTCAGAATAGGTATCACCAAGCAGAGCAGAATATCAGTCTAGAAAAGGATAGAGAGGCCTGTGACAATGTCCCAAGACATTGATTGACTCTGAGGGTGTTGCCAAATAAGAATAGCCAGAGATGTAGTTGAGAATCTGATTTCAAAGCTAGAACAGGGAAGCGGTAGCCAAATCGCAAACCATAGTCATGAACAGTCTGAAGTTGACAACAGCTGGGCAAACACAGTACAGAATTACAAGTGAGAAGCAGAGTCAACAAGCTGGGGTTAGAACACTCCAGCAACACAACAGGGTTAAAATCCAAGAAGCATCAGGAAACAGACCAAATCAGAACTATTAGCAAACACAGAAGTGCACCCAGGTAATAGTAACAACAAACTGGCAAAATGATAGAAAAATCTGCGTGATAAAGAAATACAAATGTGGTAAAGACATGATGTGTGAAGCAATGACATGGGGTTTCTTTCATGCCACAACATTTTCACACACCGCACCATATGTATCACACAAAATGATGCAACAACAAAGGTGCAAAAAGAAATGTGGCGACTGTAAAGCAGCCTTCATATTAGTAATATTGTAGTCGCAAACCTTATTTTTTTTAGTTTGTAAGCTTAGGGTATCAATGCTCAGCGTTAACCAGGCTGAAGTATATGTGTGTAAATGTTCTATAAAATGTACCCCTTGTTCTTGAATTTTCCATTTTATGTAAAATACCCACAGCCTCAGTTTTACTAAACCCTTTAATGTGATATGATAGCAACTTTCAAGTACATTAAAGGGTTTAGTAAAACTGAGGCTGTGGGTATTTTACATAAAATGGAAAATTCAAGAACAAGGGGTCATGAGCTCAAGCTAAAGGGTAGTAGATTCAGGAGTAATTTGAGGAAGCACTTCTTTACAGAAAGAGTGATTGATTTATGGAATAAACTTCCTCAAGAGGTAGTAGCAACAAACACTGTGGGGGACTTTAAAAATGCATGGGACAAGCATAGGGCTATCCTACGAACTAGATAAGTTTATACTGTTAGGTAAGGTCGGGCAGACTTGCTGGGCCTATGGCTCTTATCTACCGTCAATATCTATGTTTCTATGTTTATATATATATCAAGTTGATGTGAGAGTGAAATATTGAATAGCAAATGTTCAGTTATTGATTAAAGAGGAACATACCAGCTTAATAGTGAGACATTCTGTTGAAGTGTTAATGTTATCAGCAAACCAAAATCCAGTATAATCAATAGCTGTTTTCTTTAGAGATTCTCTGGTCTCTTTACAAGAAAAGTATAAAACCATTAATTAAGCCCTGTCTACATGTTCTGAATTAAGGACACTAAGGGCTACACTTATTAAGCTGCGTTCCCAGCTTTACTAGCTATGTGGAGAAGGCTTTTCTCCACATATTATTTAAAGGGACACTGAACCCATTTTTTTTCTTTTGTAATTCAGATAGAGCATGCAATTTTAAGCAACTTTCTAATTTACTCCTATTAATTTTTCTTCGTTCTCTTGCTATCATTATTTGAAAAAGAAGGCATCTAAGCTTTTTTTTGGTTTCAGAACTCTGGACAGCACTTTTTTATTGGCGAATAAATTTATCCACCAATCAGCAAGGACAACCCAGGTTGTTCACCAAAAATGGGCCGGCATCTCAACTTACATTCTTGCATTTCAAATAAAGATACCAAGAGAATGAAGAAAATGTGATAATAGGAGTAAATTAGAAAGTTGCTTAAAATTTTATGCTCAATCTGAATCACGAAACAAAATTTTTGGGTACAGTGTCCCTTTAAGAAGCAGAAACTGCTTTTTCCCCTCTCTGCTACCTCTGAAGTGGCGAGATTAATCACCCCAATACTCACTCGTTGGGGGTGACTGACATGCCCTGCTCTAGCGCAAATGGTTGCACAGGAGCATGGGGCAGAATGCACAAGTTACGTCTCGTGCAACTTTAAATTTTGCCTTGCGATGAAACATCACAAGTGGTGATTGCAGGCAGACAGGTTCACTACTTGCGCTACTTGCAAACATGTCCTACTGCAGGGATAGTACATTTACCCCTAAAAATCATTTGAAATATGAGCTGTACCACATTTTAATGACTTTTTTTCAGTCTTTTTTTATTCCCAAAATAATGTTTTTGTGTGTAACACATTTCAATTAACATAGCTGTAGCAGAGTAAGTGACTCAAACCTACAGTACGTCCTTAGTAAGTAAGCTTCTGTGCAAATATTCATATTGGCATTTAACACTCTTTTCCTTACAGCAAATTATACTTAAGATAATGATTGCTGTTCGATGTGATTGTATGACTTGGCATCCTAGCTGATTGCAATAGGAATTGTGTACAAGTCTGAGCTGCTAATTGCTTATTTAAATTCAAGAATCCCATAGTTGGATTTCTGGTGTTTTTAGGTTATTAGAGAGTAATGGGTATATTTTTTTTATTTTTTTTTTAATGGTATAATGCATTTAACATTTAATTGCTCAGATATTATGGTCCTTAAAATATAATGTACATTTTCAAAGTTTTAAAGAGACATAAGCCACTAACATATCCGTATGCTTGTATTTCATTCATGGTTTTTCTGAATATAATTCTTAAAAAAAAAAAATTGTGCTAGTCATTAGTCAATTTATTGCTGGCAGCAAATGTAACACATAACAAGAGGGTGTCACATTGTAAATAAAATTGAAAACTGAACGTCCCACTGAAACCCAATAGGATATACTCAGATTTCTAAAGTAGCTGTTAAAGGGACATGAAACCAGACAACGCAGAAAACTTTCCAATTTACTTCTATTATCAAATTAGCTTTTTTCTATGTTGAAGGAGCAGCAATGCACTGCTGGGAGCTAGCTTAAAGGACCAGTAAATACAGTAGATTTGCATAATTGACAAATGCAAGATAAAAAGACATTATACTAGCACTTAGTCTGAACTTCAAATGGGTTGTTGTTATGCCTATTTCCATCCCCCCTGTATCATGTAACAGCCATCAGCCAATCACAAATGTATATATGTATATTCTGTGAATTCTTGCACATGCTCAGTAGGAACTGGTGACTCAAAAAGTGTAAATATAAAAAGACTGCACATTTTACATGGGAAATTTGTTTAAAATTGCATAATCTGAATCATGAAAGTTTAATTTTGACTTGTGTCCCTTAAACACTTCGCCTGGGCCAATGACAAGCGGCATATATGTGCAGCCACCAATCACTAGTTAGTTCCCAGTAGTGCATTGCTGCTCCTGAGCAAGAGATTGAAACAAGTTCAATAATAGAAGTAAAGTTGTTTTAAACTATCTGAATCATTAAAGTTTATTTGATTTACAGTACCTTTTTAAGAAGGTTAGGGATGTCTGAGTTTCCCAAGTCACTATCGCTTGCTACTATTATTGTTGTTGTTTTTACGAATATCATTTATTTGTAAAAAGCCACAGTAACATGCTCTGCTAATCATTGGGGTATACAGTACAATACGTTTATACTTGGCAATGCAATTAATACATGAACAGTAAGGGCCTACCTATCCCGATGTACTGAAACAAATTACTGATACAAGCTTGTACTCCAGCATTGAAAGTGTTCAAATTTATTTGAGAAAAGTGACCAATATTTTCCTTTTTAAGGGACAGTCTAGTCAAAATTAAACTTTCATGATTCAAATAGGGCATGTAATTATAAAAAAACTTTTCAATTTACTTTTATCAAATTTGCTTTGTTTGTTTGGTATTCTTTGTTGAAGGCTAAACCTAGCTAGGCTCATATGATAATTTCTAAGCAATTAAAGGCCGCCTCTTATCTCAGTGCATTTTGACAATTTTTCACAGCTAGAGGGCGTTTGAGTTTCATATAAATACCATTGTGCTCACGCCTGTGGAGTTGCTTATGAGTCAGCACTGATTTGGCTAAAATGCAAGTCTGGCAAAAGGGTGCAGTCTGCAGAGGCTTATATACAAGGTAATCACAGAAGTAAAAAGTATATTAAAGGGACACTCAGGTTAAATTACATTTTCATGATTCTGATACAGCATGTAATTTTAAACAACTTTCCAATTTACTTCCATTAAAAAAAATGTACACAGTCTTTTATATTTACAATTTTTGAGTCACCAGATCCTACTGAGCATGTGCAAGAATTCACTGACTATACGTATATGCATTTGTGATTGGCTGATTGCTATCACATGGTACAAGGGGAGTGGAAATATACATAACTTTGAAATTTGTTATAAAAAAATCTACTCATTTGAAGTTCAGACTAAGTGCTATTGCATTGTCTTGTTATCTTGCATTTGTTGATTATGCAAATCTAATGTGTTGACTGGTCCTTTAATATAACTTTGTTGGTTATGCAAAACTGGTGAATGGGTAATAGATGGATTACCTATAGTTTTAAACAATAATATTTTTGGTGAACACTGTCCCTTTAATATTAACAAAAGCGTTAAGCAGCCATCGTATCTGTGGCAATCGGAACAACATCATATTTAAATCTTTAATGAACATCAATTTAAACTATGATCTGTGGGGATGATCATACAGTGGATGACTGTTATCACCATATCACACCTATTAAACTGGAAAAAGACGCACATAGAATTTGCTGGATAAAAAAATAAAAATAAAATCTACATTAAAAATCTAGAAATTGATCCTTTGTTTAGATACTGCCCAAATCCCCCAAAAGCCTAATAAGTCTTGTGACAAATTCCTCTCCTCCATGACATATCTTTGTAAAACTGCCAGTTTATGCAGTGTTTATTATACAGACTTGTTCTTGTTGAATTGCCATTAGGTCTGTGGGAGTAAACAACTGAAAGTGTCATTTGATTCCTTAATTGTAATAAATTAGTTTCTTTTAAAAAACTAATAGAAAAGAACACTTTTTAATACTTTATTTTTTTCTCTAGCGAAACTCAAGTAGTGTAACAGAGCTCATGTACTTCAAAACAAGAGGCAATAGAAGGATAAACAGGGTTACAAATATATATATTACTACGCACATCATCTTAAAGGGACAGTCAAGTCCAAAAAAAACTTACATGATTAAAATAGGACATGTAATTTTAAACAACTTTCCAATTTACTTTTATCACCAATTTTGCATTGTTCTCTTGGTATTCTTAGTTGAAAACTAATCCTGGGAGGTTCATATGCTAATTTCTTAAACCTTGAAGGCCGCCCATAATTTGAATGCATTTTGACAGTTTTTCACCACTAGAGGGCGTTAGTTCATGGGTTTCATATAGATAAAATAGAGCTCCTGCACATGAATTTACTGAGGAGTGAGCACTGATTGGCTAAAATGCAAGTCTGTTAAAAGAACTGAAATAAGAGGGCAGTTTGCAGAGGCTTAGATACAAGGTAATCACAGAGGTAAAAAGTGTATTAATATAACTGTTGGTTATGCAAAACTGGGGAATAGGTAATTAAGTGATTATTTTTCAAAACAACAACAATTCTAGTGTTGACTGTCCCTTTTAAGAGCACGTTTCAGACCTGCTCCCCTTAAGAAAACTTTTTTTTTGTCCATAGGTAATTACGCTTAATTAAAGGGACAATCAACACCAAAATTCTTGTTTAAAAAGATAGAAAATGCCTTTACTACCCATTCCCCAGCTTTCCCCAACCAACATTGATATATTAATATACTTTATAACATTTAAACCTCTAAATGTCTGCCTGTTTCTAAGCCACTACAGCCTCTAATCACATGCTTTTTATTAGCTTTTCACAACAGAAGACTGTTAGTTCCTGTGGGCCATATAGATAACATTGTGCTCACACCGCCTGGGGGTTGTGGATGACACTGGACTAATTGACAAAAATGCAGCATGTGAATAGAAAATAAATAAATAAATAGCCATGTGATCAGGGGGTCAAAAGAGGCTTAGATATAAGGTAATCACAGAGGTTAAAAGTATATTAATATAACCTTGTTTGCTGTGCAAAACTGGGGAATGCGTAATATAGGGATTATCTATCTTTTTAAACCATAACAATTTTGGAGTTGACTGTCCCTTTAAGCCAACTAGTAAATTATATCAACGTTAATTAACTAATCAAGACTGTTCAACATTCTTGACCTAGACCTAAACGTCGGGAGAAAACATGAGGACCGCACGGAAACTCAAATTTAAAAATGTCATCAAGGAAATTAGCCTGTTATCTAGCTGTATGTATGAAATTCATGAGTGGTGTTATTCTTCATGTGTTAATGTTTTCCAAACTCCACTACCCGTTTAGTTGCTCAGTCAACAGAAAAGTGCTGTTAAAAAAGGGGGCAAGGATACGGGATGTACTTCTATAGGAAGGTGTAGCAGGTAAGGCTCCCATTTAGGGCTAGATTACGAGTGGCGTGCTAACTGTAGCCTATGAGTGAAATAGTTTTTTTCCGTCTCCTTGCGTGACGGAAATAGCAAACGTATTAAGAGTTTGAAACCCTTTCACTTGAGCGCAATCAAATTTAACGTGCATTGGGATAGTGCAACTTCAGAGCTCTGGTTAACTGTTATGCCAGATAAAAAAGTTGCATAAAACACATCAAACACATTTAACAGTACAGTTACACTAACATTAACACTGTCTAATAAAAAAAAATTGCCTTAAAGCTAGAAAGTCTCAAAGATATGAAGTCTCAGATGTTAGAAAAAAAAGGCCTGCAAAGAGCTTTAACATAGATACACATGTATATTTGTGTGTGTACATATGTATTAACAGACATTTATACATATAAACACAAATAAATACATACAAAGACATGTTTAAATATGTATGTCTGTATACATACACTCACCGGCCACTTTATTAGGTATACCTCGCCAGTATCGGGTTGGACCCCCTTTTGCCCTCAGAACTGCCTTAATTCGTCACAGAATGGATTTAACAAGGTGTTGTTAACATTCCTCAGAGATTTTGGTCCATATTGACATGATAGCATCACTCAGATGGTGCAGATTTGTCGGGTGCACATCCATGATGCGAATCTCCTGTTCCACCACATCCCAAAGGTGCTCGATTGGATTGAGATCTGGTGACTGTGGAGGCCAGTGAACTCATTGTCATGTTCAAGAAACCAGTTTGAGATGATTTGAGCTTTGTGACATGGTGCATTATCCTGCTGGATGTGGCCGTCAGAAGATGGGTACTCTAGTCATAAAGGGATAGACATGGTCAGCAACAATACTCAGATTACTCAATACTCATGGTCAGCAACAATACTCAGGCAGTGGAGTTTAAAAGATGCTCAATTGGTACTAAGGGACCCAAAGTGTGCCTAGAAAATATCCCCCACACCATTACACCACCACCAGCCTAAACCGTTGATACAACGCAGGATGCATCCATGCTTTCATATTGTTTACGCCAAATTCTGACCCTACCATCTGAATCTCGCAGCTGAAATCGACTCATCAGGCCAGGCAGTGTTTTTTCCAATCTTCTATTGTCCATTTTTGAGGAGCCTGTGCGAGTTGTAGCCTCAATTTCCTGTTCTTAGCTGACCGGAGTGGCACACAGTGTGTTCTTCTGCTGCTGTACCCCATCTGGTTCAAGGTTCGATGTGTTGTGCGTTCAGAAACGGTATTCTGCATACCTTGGTTGTAACAAGTGGTTATTTGATGAGTTACTGTTGTCTTTTTATCATCTGGAACCAATCTGCCCATTCTCCTCTGACATCAACAAGGCATTTTCGTCCAAGAGAAAAAGTCCAGTGAGCGTATCTTTTTCGGACCATTCACTGGATTTTTTTCTCTTTTTCGGACCATTCTCTGTAAACCCTAGAGATGGTTGTGTGTGAAAATCCCAGTAGATCAGCAGTTTTTGAAATACTCAGACCAGCCCGTCTGGCACCAACAACTATGCCACGTTCAAAGTCACTTAAATCCCCTTCCCCATTCTGATGCTCAGTTTGAACTTCAGCAAGTCATCTTCACCACCTCTAGATGCCGAAATGCATTGTTGCTGCCATCTGCCAGGCTGATTACCAATTTGTCTTACCAAGTAATTGAACAGGTGTACCTAATAAAGTGGCCTGTGTGTGTGTATATATATATATACTCATACTCTCTGGGTTTAAGAGCATCAAAGTTTAAGCCTAGTGTTTATGAACTCTATAAAGTGAGAGTACGCTTTTTTGATATATAATAAACTTCAAGAACTAATCAATTTCAAAGAGAACAAGTGGGAAGCAGTAATCTCTGATTATCGGGAGAAGAGGGTCTACAAATGGACCCTAGACACAGAAGATAGAAGAGCACTGAGACCAGGCAGGCAGAGGGTATATAAACCTCGCAATCTGAATACTGTGGACAGTTCAGATCAAAGCTCTGGCAATGAAGCCACACAGACAGCCGCTATCCCCCAACAACAGAGCCAAGGGATGACTACACATTCAAAAAACGGCACAAGCGATACACACGAAGGGGCAGACATGGCGGACAGAGGACGGGGAGACCACCCCGACAATGGAGGAGACGGTACTGATGGGGACTAGTAACATCATGAATCTCAGTCAACACCAACTAACTGAGACAGAGCATAAACTCCTACAGAGAGGACTAACATTTGTACCAACTACTACGGCTGACAAGTTTGACTTGCATGTTGACATCTTTAAATTTAATCGGTCCTTGAAACTCAAAGAATTCTTCAGGGACACGAGTATAGAACAAGAGAACTTTAGGGCAAGAGTACGTTTGACCCCAAAAGTACTAATGCAAGCATTAAAACGTTTTCCAGGATGGTGACAGACCAGATGTATGGTTCTTGTGATGGGCACAAATTGGAAGTCAAGAGGAACCTTTCAGCTGCTGAGTGGCAGGCTTTGAATACTCTGAAAAGAGATCCAAACCTAGTAATTAGGGAATCTGACAAGGGTGGAGCCTTGATCCTTATGGACTATGTGGACTATCGGAATTAAATACTTGGACAATTGGCAGATACTTACACGTATAGAAAACTACCAACTGATCCGACAAAACTGTTCAAGGAACGCATCGATGGATACCTGACACTCATCACTGACATGGGTTTTATCAGCACTGCAAATAAAGATTTCATTGTGGTGAATCATCCGATAATACCCATTATCTATACATTGCCCAAGGTCCACAAGGATCCAATACATCCACCAGGACGACCGATCATTTCAGCTAGAGGATCATTACTGCAGACACTGGCTACATTTGTTGATAGCTTTTTGCAGCCCTTGGTTCGGAATGTTAGATCATTTCTTCTTGATTCCATAGAACTGATCAAACTACTGAAAGAGGAACAGGACGTGACTGATGATGATATCCTCGTCACATTAGACGCAACATGACTATATACAGTAATCCCACATAATGGTGGCCTAGCAGCTGTGCAATCACACCTGAGGAATTATCCTTATATAGGTCCACCACCAGAGGTACTTTTACAACTCCTGGAATACTATCTGACCCTCAACTATTTCAAATTGAGCAGAAATACTATCTGCAGACATCAGGAACTGCTATGGGGTCCAATGTTGCCCCATCTTATGCTAATATCTACATGTCTGAATTTGAGGAGCATCCAACTGACTGTTTCAGAGACAGTAGGATACGATTATACAGGAGGTATATAGACGATCTGTTCTTAATCTGGTCAGGCACCCAAGAAGACCTTGATGTATGGATGAATACCCTGAACCAAACGACGGACAATTTGAAATTCAAGTATTTTTCAAGAATACACATTGACTTTCTGGACCTAAGGATTTTTAAAAATCAACAACATCTTGAAACGACTCTATACAGCAAAGAGACTGATAGGAATTCACTGCTTAGAGCTGATAGTTGCCATCCCCCGTCCCTTAAACGAGCCATTCCTAAATCACAATTGAAAAGAGTGATTAGGAATAACTCTGTGAAACTTCTACGAGATGAACAACTCTTGGATATGCAAAGAAAATTTCAAAGTAGGGGGTACTATGAGAAGAATCTGCAGGCCACAATGATGGAAGTTGGAAATCTTACCCAAGAGGAGGCTCTGAAGAAAACGAACCCTAACTGTGAAACTGAGACGAGGCTTACCTTTTGGGACTACATTCACTCCTGACAAATGGGAAGCACCAGCAATCCTGCGAAGGAATTTGGAGACGATCAGAAGTGATAAAGATCTTCCGCTACACAACTCTGAAGTCCCTAGGATTGCATACAAAAGAGGCAGGTCACTACGTGATATCTTGATGAGACCGGATTTTAAACCAAGCTATAATCCAGGCACGTGGTTGGGAACACCCAGAAATGGATGCTATAGGTGCAGTGAATGCACCACTTGTAATGGACTAACCCAAGGAAAATTCTTTACGCATCCCTGGACCAACAAAAGATATAAGATTTCGCTTGACCTGCACCACCAAGTTTGTAGTATACTCCCTACACTGTAGCTGTGGAAGGTACTATGTGGGTAAGACAAATGATGACCTGAGGACCCGCATGGCCAATCATAGATGTGCGATCAGAAGTGCCTTAGCAACGGGCAAGATGGACCAACTGGTCGCAAAACACTACTTACTGGCCAAACACTCAGCCTCTGAGCGGAAGTATATGATCATCGATCATGTCCCACCTCTGGCTAGGGGTGGTGATAGAGCAAGACTCTCGTTACAGAAAGAGAGTAGATGGATTTTTACTCTACAGACCTTAATACCTAGAGGTCTGAATACGAATATGGACATGCACTGTTTCCTTTAAAATCTCTACTTTGATATGGTATAACATACACCATGGTTCATTAGGTAGCCATTTGTATTATGACATAAGTGCTAAAGATACCAAGTATGTCATGTAATGTATAAATTCCATTTCTCTTGTAAAGGTGTATCCAGTCCACGGATTCATCCATTACTTGTGGGATATTCTCCTTCCCAACAGGAAGCTGCAAGAGGACACCCACAGCAGAGCTGTCTATATAGCTCCTCCCCTAACTGCCACCGCCAGTCATTCTCTTGCAGCTCTGAACAAGAAAGGAAGTATCAAGAGAGATGTGGTGACTTAGTGTAGTTTTTACCTTCAATCAAAAGTTTGTTATTTTTAAACGGTACCGGCGTTGTACTGTTTTTGCTCTCAGGCAGAAATTGGAAGAAGATTTCTGCCTGGAGGTTTGATGATCTTAGCGGTTTGTAACTAAGATCCATTGCTGTTCTCACACATAACTGAAGAGTATGGAAAGAAAACTTCAGTTGGGGACACGGTCTGCAGATTGCCTGCTTTGAGGTATGTTCAGTATATTTTTTTCTAGAGATATGATAAGGTCTAGAAAATGCTGACAGTGCCTGGTATATTTAAGGTAAGACTGAACAGAAGTCACCGTGATAGTGCTATCACTGGGCTTCTATAGGAGGCGCTTAACTCTTGCGAGAATTATATATAAAAAGGTGCAAATATTGAAGAGTATGTGCTAGTGCGTGGAATATGGAGGAATATCAGCTAGTAATGAAACAAATGACAATATTTTGCACCAGTATACCCACACAGTACGTTAGATATGAGATAAGTGAAAATATAAAATGTATACAAATCAATGGTATATGCAACCAGATCTGGAAAGTCCAGCGAGTTTCTTCAAATGTCCATCAGTACTTGAACAGGCTGCTCTCTGTCTTCACCCAACTGGATGATGTATTCTATGATGTAAAACAAAAACAGAGGCGCCACATGTGTAGATCAATATAACCAGAAATCCAAAAAAAGGAGCAGAATAAGGGTACTCACAAACGAGGCGGCACTCTCTTGTGCCAGTAGAGGCGGGCTGGTTTTCAACAGCAAACCAGCTGGCTGTGTGTTGATCTCCCCCAGATGGGCTGGGAATATTTGTCTCCTGGATGTCAGACAACGGCCAAGACTGCAGTGGAAGGAGGAGGAAGAGCTACAGTGCCCTTAGGTTACTGCTATGGGGATAGTAACACCAACACCAGACTTATGTAAAAGTATAAAATCAGTATTTTATTGTACAAAATAAAAATACCAAACGGTATAACAAATTACAGCTGGGTGATGACAACCTATCTCCCCATAAACCATACAATATAGCGACGCGTTTCTCAGGGGACACCCCGTTTCCTCAGGCTTGTATGTTCATTGTATACATGAATGCCCTTTATATAGGGCTCAGTAACCTAATGTTCAAATAAACCCTCCCCTTCCTTTACACAGATTGACCTATCATGTCCTTCCTTTCCCAACACTCCCCATTGTTGTGGTGATGTGCTGTTCAATTAGTTCGAATTATATGTCACAACTAAATTTTAATTTATAGAACTTTATTTACCTATGTGTCTCTAAAGATAATATGTAAATGAGCAATTGGATCGATAATTGTCAGTCTCGATCGTACCCTATGGATATTATTATCGTAGTGCGAAATCTAACATATGTTACATGCCTAGCCAATAGAATTACGACCATGTTAGGGGCCTGTCCTGGTATGGCAATCTCATTGGTTACGCTATATACTGCATGTTATGTTATCCTGACATAGTGTCATGTGGTCGGGAGTGTAGCAAATAGCTAATGCCGTAATTCCGACGTCAAAAAGGGATGACGCGTGATCACATGATCACTACGGCCCGAGCGTATGTATCTCTATCCTATTGTGGTTACTAGGGGCGAGATGGTTACGCCCATATCTAACTGCGAAGCCAATGAGAAAACGTGAATTGTGATTAATATCGTGATTTAACAACAACTGGGATCATGCTTGCAAAAAAGGATAATATTCATGCTAATACCTATATTACTTAGTGTAAAAACGTTTGCATGATTTATAAAAATAAAAACGTTTTTTTCTCTGAGGGTGATAAATCTTTATTTGGGGCCTAGTTACCACATGGCTTGTTAGATTACTCCTAGGAGTACTTTTTTAAGGCTCTCTGACTTTGAGTGCATGGTGGGAGGGGCCTATTTTCGTTTTCAGTCTGAGACATCCAGCTTCCCTGAAGGAGTCCTCTGGCTTATAGGACCTCTATAGAGGGTTTTGTTCCTGCAAAAATCGTATTTAAGGGCAGGTAGGAGCCACAGCAGAGCTGTGGCAGTGTGTTTGACTGTTAGCAGTTTTTAATGTTATTCTAATTCGTTTTTTGGGCCTGAAGGGTTAATCATCCATTTGCAAGTGGGTGCAATGCTGCTTTAGTCCCTTATACACACTGTAAAAATTTCGTAGAGTTTACTACTTTTTATCACTGTTTTGCAGTTTATGTGGTAGCTTTTTTCTCTTAAAGGTACAGTACCGTTTTTTTATTTTTGCTTTTTTCACATTTATTAAAGTGTTTTCCAAACTTGCTGGTCTCATTACTAGTCTGTTAAACATGTCTGACATAGAGGAAACTCCTTGTTCATTATGTTTAGAAGCCATTGTGGAACCCCCTCTTAGAATGTGTACCAAATGCACTGACCTTTCTATAAGTTATAAAGACCATATTATGGCTTTTAAAGATTTATCACCTGAGGTTTCTGAGACTGACAAAAGGGAGGTTATGCCATCTAGCTCTCCCCACGTGTCAGAACCTATAACTCCCGCTCAAGGGATGCCAAGTACATTTAGCGCGTCCAATGCGTTTACCTTACAAGACATGGCGGCAGTTATGAATCATACCCTCACAGAGGTATTGTCCAAACTGCCAGGGTTACAAGGAAAGCGAGACAGCTCTGGGGCTAGAACAAATACAGAGCTCTCTGACGCTTTAGTAGCTATGTCTGATATACCCTCACAATGTGCAGAAGTTGAAGCAGGAGAGCTGGGAAGGCGTTACTTCAGTCTGACTCTGAAATTACAGCATTTAAATTTAAGCTTAAATTTAAGCTTGAACACCTCCGCGTGTTGCTCAGGGAGGTTTTAGCGACTCTGGATGACTGTGACACCATTGTAGTCCCAGAGAAATTGTGTAAAATGGACAAATACTTTGCAGTGCCTGTTTACACTGACGTTTTTCCAATCCCTAAGAGGTTTTCAGAAATTATTACTAAGGAATGGGATAGACCAGGTGTACCGTTCTCTCCCCCTCCTGCTTTTAAAAAGATGTTTCTTATAGATGCCGCTACACGGGACTTGTGGCAGATGGTCCCTAAGGTGGAGGGAGCAGTCTCTACCCTAGCTAAGAGTACAACTATTCCTGTCGAGGACAGTTGTGCTTTCCTAGATCCTATGGATAAAAAATTAGAGGGTTTCCTTAAGAAAATCTTTATACAACAAGGTTTTATTCTCCAGCCTCTTGCATGCATTGCCCCAGTCACTGCTGCAGCGGCTTTCTGGTTCGAATCTCTGGAGGAGGCTCTACAGGTAGAGACCCCGTTGGATGATATCCTTGACAGGCTTAAAGCTCTTAAGTTAGCCAATTCATTTATTTCGCCGTTTTTCATTTAACCAAGCTAACGGCTAAAAATTCAGGTTTTGCCATTCAGGCGCGTAGGGCGCTATGGCTTAAATCCTGGTCAGCTGATGTCACTTCAAAGTCTAAACTTCTCAATGTCCCCTTCAAAGGCCAGACTCTATTTGGGCCTGGACTGAAGGAGATCATTTCTGATATTACTGGAGGAAAAGGCCACGCCCTTCCCCAGGATAGGTCCAACAAGTTAAGGGCCAAACAGACTAATTTTCGTTCCTTTCGAAACTTCAAGAGTGGCGCAGCTTCATCTTCCTCTTTCATTATTCAGACAGAGAGTACAGTTTAAAAAAAGTTTCCAGTTTACTTCTATTATCAAATTTGCTTTGTTCTCATGTTATTCTTTGTTGAAGGGATACCTAGGTAGGTAGCGTGCACATGCCTGAAGCACTACATGACAGGAAATAGTGCTGCCATCTAGTGCTCCTGCTAATGTATAACATTGTTGCAAAACTGCTGCCATATAGTGCTGTAGACACGTGCACATTCATGAGCTTACATCCCAGCTTTTCAACAAAGGATAACAAGAAAACAAAGAAAATTTGATAACAGAAGTAAATTGGAAAGTTGTTTAAAACTGTATGTTCTATCAGAATTATGTTTTATGTTCCTTTAAGGCAGCATACTGTGTAAGTGTAAAATCCTGAGTACTTCACAATTACGCCACAAGATGGCAGCAAAGTCAGTGTACATTTAAAGTTGCAGTGGATAAAAAAAGAGCTCAGCAGGTGTGAAATAAAATGTAGTATATGATGCAATAATAGCTTTCAGTAGGTAGTTTCAAACAGTCACTTGAGAGTTTGGCTTTTCGAGCAGTACTATGGATACATGAATTAGGGGTTCCAAGTGTTACATGCACAGTGGGAGATAGCTGAATGATATATCAGTAGCCAGGGAGGTTCTGGAAAAATACAGGTATGGAGGGACAGAATGTATTTCCCTCTTGCCCCTGACTGGTAGCTCTGTCCCTAAACCTTCGTTGATCCTCTACAATCTGGTGGCATGATTAGTCAGAGGAGGGTCATACCTTGATCACAGATATGGCCGCTGTGAATGTTGAGACTCAAAACAGGCAAGACGTGCAATGAGGCCTTTACTTTAACCATCAAAATGAGGTCTACTCTGCTTCTCCCGCGCGGAGCCTGGTGAGTTTTACTGTTTGTCAAAGTGATGGGTATTCAGCGTTTCCACAAACAGTAGGGTTTCAACAGTGGTGGTGTTGCCCTTGCCAGGTGAACTGTTGCTCTAAAACACTGTATGCTGTGATCAACTGAAGCAGCAGTCGGCCAAGATGGCGCTTGCGTTTTCACTCGTTCCACTTCCCTCTGACTACACGGGGGCAAGTGCAATGTTATGCTGCCCTTCATACTGCACCATCCAGCTAGAACAGTGATCAGACTATCAAATGAGCAGTCGCCCAGCAAGGATAGAACGTGGGGGAGACTGGGATTGAGTTTTGGAAGCTTTTGCAAGCAGACAACGCAGAGCTCTTTCACTCTGCTGCCTCCTAGATGCCCCAACCACAGAAAGCCTAATACTATTACTTTTAAAGGTCTACAAACACTCTCTATACTGAGATTACAAAACCCCTATTTGATTCCATACAAACATACAGTATTTTACAAAAGTGAGTACACCCCTCACATTTTTGTAAATATTTTATTATATCTTTTTATGTGACAACACTGAAGAAATGACACTTTGCTAAAATGTAAAGTAGTGAGTGTACAGCCTGTATAACAGTGTACATTTGCTGTCCCCTCAAAATAACTCAACACACAGCCATTAATGTCTAAACCGTTGGCAACAAAAGTGGGTACACCCCTAAGTGGAAATGTCCAAATTGGGCCCAAAGTGTCAATATTTTGTGTGGCCACCATTATTTTCCAGCACTGCCTTAACCCTCTTGGGCATGAAGTTCACCAGAGCTTCACAGGTTGCCACTGGAGTCCTCTTCCACTCCCCCACGACGACATCACAGAAATGGTGGATGTTAGAGACCTTGCGCTTCCCCACATTCTGTTTGTGGATACGCCACAGATGCTCAATAGGGTTTTAGGTCTGGAGACATGCTTGGCCAGTCGATCACCTTTACCCTCAGCTTCTTTAGCAAGGCAGCGGTCGTCTTGGAGGTGTGTTTGGGGTCGTTACCATGTTGGAATACTGCCCTTCGGCCCAGTCTCCGAAGGAAGGGGATCATGCTCTGCTTTAGTATGTCACAGTACATGTTGGCATTTACAGTTCCTTCAATGAACTGTAGTCCCCAGTGCCGGCAGCACTCATGCAGGCCCAGACCATTACACTCCCACCACCATACTTGACTTTAGGCAACACACACTTGTCATTGTACTCCTCATCTGGTTGCCGCCACACACGCTTGACACCATCTGAACCAAATACGTTTATTTTGGTCTCATTGGACCACAGGACATGGTTCCAGTAATCCATGTCCTTAGTCTGCTTGTCTTCAGCAAACTGTTTGCGGGCTTTCTTGTGCATCATATTTAGAAGAGGCTTCCTTCTGGGATGACAGCCATCCAGACCAATTTGATGCAGTGTGCGGCGTATGGTCTGAGCACTGACAGGCTGACCCCCCACCCCTTCAACCTCTGAAGCAATGCTGGCAGCACTCATACGTATATATTTCTTTCTAATGACACTGTGAGTCCACGGATCATCTCTAATTACTATTGGGAATATCACTCCTGGCCAGCAGGAGGAGGCAAAGCTGTTAAGTATCACCTCCCTTCCCTCCAACCCCAGTCATTCTCTTTGCCTGCGTTGCATGGAGTTGGTAAAGTTTAGGTGTCTGAAAGAAATTTCTTCAATCAAGAGTTTATTATTTTAAAACAGAGCAGGTTTGCCCTGATATTTTCCGGGGTCTAGCTGTAGTTCATGTCAGTCTCTTCAGTAGAGCAGTGGTGGCTTTTAAGCAATTGGGAACTTGTGGGGTATAATCCCCACTGCGCCTTTCAAACAGTTTGTTGCTGCCCTAAATTGAAAGCCTGAGTAAGATTACTCAGTCTTTCTTTTTTTCACAGATCCATGTGAGGGAGGATGACTCTCAAACCTAGTGAGCTGCCCTTCTGCCAGGCAGATTTACATTGAGAAGTGCTAAATGTAATTTTCTAAGAAGGAAAAAATATTGGCACTTTAACAGTTAGCTCTGTATGGGACGTTAGATGTATTAATCCTATTATGGGTTAATAGGATAATACGAGGCAGTTTGTGCGGGCACTGGGAACGAGAGGACTCATTTCTTAATACGTCTTGGTTAGTTTTTTGTCTCCGGTGTGTTCTGGTCAGGGTGGATGTCAAATTTGTAGTGTGTTTTACTTGGTGTTATTCTCGGCGGCTTTACTTTCATAGAGGAGGTTAATGCCAGCTGGGAAGTTAAGCTAGGTACGCCCACGATGGGCGGGTCTTTTCTGAAGCGGCAACAGAGTTTTTGCACACTTTTTTCTTAATCCCTTCCTGAGTGCCGGAAGGGTGACATACTCAAAGGTCGGTGAGAGCGGTCACCTGATACCCGGTGGGAGCAGCTCTGGATTGAGTCCGGATATTTAACTATTATTGACTCCGGCAACCAGCAGGACAGGTAGGCAACTCAGCAGAGCTTGCTGAGGTGTAGAGGCTTTCTGGGTTTCTATAGAGACACTGCTCTGCTGTTAGAGAATACAAAGTTACTTTAAAATTTAAAGGGACAGTGAAGTTTTTTTGACACAAGTTTCAAAGTTTAAATAAAAGTATTTTATTTTTTGTTTGTTCATTTATTGGGTAAAGATGGACCAAGAGGCCCTGTAAAATTTTACTTTTACTTTGTGTTTTGATGCTAATGTGGAGCCACCAATCCCTTTTTGTTCCTCATGTATTGAGAGAACATTGCATTACAGGGATAGACTTTTTGAATCTGAACCATAATTATCTAAGGCGGATGCTGTTCAGGGGTCTCCTGTTCAAGATATGCCGCTGTGAGTCTGCAACTTGGTCCTCTCTACACACTTTTCAAAATGTTATAAATTTGATACTTTTGCCTTGCTTGTTTTGGTAGAAAGGTTCTTCAAGCAGTGGTGCCTTCCGTTTAGGTTTCCTGTCTTGTCCCTCCCTTATCATCTGTGTCCTCTAGCTTGGGTATTGATTCACAATAGTAATTAGAGATGATCCGTGTCATTAGAAAGAAAACAAAATTTATGCTTACCTGATAAATTTATTTATTTTTTGACATGGTGAGTCCATGGCCCGCCCTGTTTATTCAGACAGTCTTTTTGTTTTGTAAACCTCAGGCACCTCTGCACCTTGTTACTTCCTTTCTCTCCTTTTCCTTCGGTCAAATGACTGGGGTTGGAGGGAAGGGAGGTGATACTTATCTGCTCTGCTGTAATGCTATTTGCCCTCTCCTGCTGGCCAGGAGTGATATTCCCAATAGTAATTAGAGATGATCCGTGGACTCACCGTGTAAATAAATTTATCAGGTAAGCATAAATTTCGTTTTCCCAAAGACAACCTCTGGATATGACGCTGAGCACTCGACTTCTTTGGTCGACCATGGCGAGGCCTGTTCTGAGTGGAACCTGTCCTGTGAAACCACTGTATGGTCTTGCCCACCGTGCTGTAGCTCAGTTTCAGGGTCTTGGCAATCTTCTTCTAGCCTAAGCCATCTTTATGTAGAGCAACAATTCTTTTTTTCAGATCCTCAGAGAGTTCTTTGCCATGAGGTGCCATGTTGAACTTCCAGTGACCAGTATGAGAGAGTGTGAGAGCGATAACACCAAATTTAGCACACCTGCTCCCCATTCACACCTGAGACCTTGTAAAACTGAGTCATATGACTCTGGGGAGGGAAAATGGCTACTTGGGCCAATTTGGACATTTCCACTTAGGGGTGTACTCACTTTTGTTGCCAATGGTTTAGACATTAATGGCTGTGTGTTATTATTTTGAGGGGACAGCACATTTACACTGTTATACAGACTGTACACAGTGTTGTCACATGAAAAGATGTAATAAAATATTTATAAAAATGTGAGGGGTGTACTCACTTTTGTGAGATACTGTAGTAAGTATCAGAGTCCCAAATCTATCTCCGTTAACAAGTAAAACTTGTAAACAAAATATAAAGAATACTGACTTTTCACAATATACATATAGTAGATTTAAATATCTACTGGAATATGTATATTGTATTAGCAAAAACACATTTTTGACACATTTTTTGATTACATTCTGCTTCAGTGAACAATATTTGTGTATGACACACATTTTTGATTTGCATCTGTTCTGAATTGGAGCCGTGGAAGTAAGAAAATAAACAGACTTTTTTGTTTTGATTTTTGAACAGAGGTTCATATCTTTTTGTTTCCACATGTAAAATAAAACTGGTCATTTTGAACAATTTTCATTTGTAATTGTAAGCACTAATCTTAGAGTTGTATATTTAATGAATTTTGGAAGATATCTCTGGGGGGGGGTAGTTGGGTGTGGGAGTTTTACTGTATTACATAATGATTGGGATCTCTATTACTTATAATGTGGACAGTGCGTGCTTCTGCAACCAATGTCTCCTTTCTCTGGATTTCATAACACAAGCAGTTTTGTAAGCAAACCATTTGCCTTAAACTGTAGTAATAGCCTTAACGAAAAGGGTGTAGATATGGCGATTTCTGATGAGTTGCACTATCTGGAGATATACCTAACCGATGAGTTTGCAAAGGGACGGAAGGTATCTGATCTCTATGAGCTCGTCCAGTATGCTGGAAACATCATCCCCAGACTGTAAGTAAACCATTATATTTTCACTGAATCAGTTAGGTGCTTTTTGATTTTTTTTTTGTTCTTTTGCTATAATATTTTAAACCTCTGTGTACATTATCAGAGGATTATTGTTTTTAAGAAAATAACACTTGCTGAGTTCCTTGACCTTTTGTTCCAATTAGCGGTTTCATGATTCATCCAGCCTGTATTCTAGAAGCACTAGGTGAAATACTGCTGAAATTGAATTTTATTAGGATGCAACAGACTCTATAATTAAAGAACTTTTAAGCTTCATGAATGTTACATTTTTGCTATGTTTTTTCATTAAATCATTAAGAGCATGCAATTTTTGTTTATTTTTCCCCCCAAAAGATTTTATTTTAAATATGTACAGAACAGGTTCATACATAAGACATAATTTCTTTCATGTAAGTGGCAAGAGTCCATGAGCTAGTGACGTATGGGATATACAATCCTAACAGGAGGGGGCAAAGTTTCCCAAACCTCAAAATTCCTATAAAATACACCTCCCACCACACACATACCTTAGTTTTACAAACTTTACCTCCTATGGAGGTGGTGAAGTAAGTCGTGCTTGATTTCTTCTATGATATGCGCTTCTAAGCATTCTGAAGCCCAATTCCTCTGAGTACAGTGTTTGTCAGAGGGATGTGAAGGGAGTATTGCCTGTTAATTTAGTGGTTTCACCCATTGGAAATCTATTCAAAGTCTCTCTGTAATCGGTCACAGGAATTCATCCCCTGCTTCCCTTTTCAGATCGACGTTATACTCCTATACCATTACCTCTGCTGATATTTTTCAGTACTGGTTTGGCTGTCTGCTTTATGTGGATGGGTGTCTTCTGGTAAGCATGTATCATTTTTAAGACACTCACTCTCAACTATGTTAGGCGCTTTATATTATATTGTAAAGTTTTAAATATATGTGTTTGCTTATGTTTGCCATGAGTCAGGTCTATGTATATTTCCCTTTTTTGTAGATTATCAGTTTCAGTATGGAATTTATGTTTGGGAAGATTATTTTAACCTCTTAAGGACATATGACGCAATTTTTCCGTCATAAAACAATTGAGCAAACTGAAAGCTGTGTCCTTAAAGGGTTAAATTTTTCTTACCTGGGGTTCCAGTTCTTTTTAATTTGGCTTTGCGAAGTTGTCTATAATGATGCAAGTTTTGTAATATCCTGTGTCTTTGTTGACGTTAGTTATTTTGGCGCAAAGTTCCGCTTGTTATGACGCGAGTTGCAACATTTCCTGGTGTTAGCTTTTTCTTCACTTCCTTTTGCGTCATACTTGGCGCTGACAATATTTTTGTATATTACCCCTCTTCCTTTAATGCTTCTGGTTCTCTTCATATTTTTAAGTGCTATGATGCTTAGTTTTTGTATCTTACTTTAGCATAAGCATTTTTTCCCATTACTGAAACTGCTAAATGAGGAAATTGGATATTTCTCTTGTAAGATGTATCGAGTCCACGGATTCAGCCTTACTTGTGAGATATTCTCCTCCCCTACAGGAAGTGGCAGAGAGAGCACCCACAGCAGAGCTGCCTATATAACTCCCCCTTAGCTCCACCCCCCAGTCATTCTCTCTGCCTGCTTAACTGCTAGGAAGGGCAAAGAGGAGTGTGGTGACAAAAATGTTAGGTTTTTATTTTCTCAAGCAAAAGTTTGTTATTTTTAAATGATACCGGTGTGTACTATTTACTCTCTGGCAGAAAAGGGATGAAGATGTTTGCAAGGAGGATGATGATCTTAGCATTTTGTAACTAAGATCCACTGCTGTTCTCACAAGGGCTGAAGAGTACAGGAAAACTTCAGTTGGGGGAACGGTTTGCATGCTACACTGCATATGAGGTATGTTCAGTATATATTTTTCTAGACAGACTGTGTTGATTCTAGAAAAGGCTGGCAATATTCCCATGAGGGAAGGGTAAGCTGTATTCAGACACTTGGATAGGAATTTCAGCTTGCATAAAGGGCTCATTAGTTACTGGTGACACTGTTTGGTAAAAACGTTTTTATTTATTCAGTGAATGATGCAATTATAACGTTTTTTTGAAGGGACTAAAGGGGTCATTGTGGCTTGTTTTTGAGTTTTCTAACCCACATGGTTAATTTGAGACACTCTAGTGTTTGTCTGTTAGGCCTCAAAACATTGAGTGAGGTGGGAGGGGCCTATTTTCGCGCCTCAGTTGTGCAGTTTCTTTTCCTCTGAGACTTCTACCTGCTTCTCCATAGGTACCTGCCGTGTTTGAGGGCTGTAAAAGAAGTTTTTTCCCCCCACAAATTGTTCTGTAGGGCGTTATGGCTTAAATCCTGTTCTGCTGATGTGTCATCTAAAACTAAACTTTTGAACATCCCTTTCAAAGGAAAGACCCTATTCGGGCCTGAACTGAAAGAGATTATTTCAGACATCACTGGAGGGAAAGGTCATGCCCTCCCTCAGGATAGATCAAATAAGATGAGGACCAAACAAAATAATTTTCGTTCCTTTTGGAATTTCAAGAGTGGTCCCGCTTCCTCTGCTGCAAAGCAAGAGGGAAATTTTGCCCAATCCAAGTCAGTCTGGAGACCTAACCAGGCTTGGAACAAGGGTAAACAGGCCAAGAAGCCTGCAGCTGCCTCTAAGACAGCATGAAGGGGTAGCCCCCGATCCAGGACCGGATCTAGTAGGGGGCAGGCCCTCTCTCTTCGCTCAGGCTTGGGCAAGAGATGTTCACGATCCCTGGGTTTTAGAAATTGTGTCCCAGGGATATTTTCTGGAATTCAAAGGCTCTCTTCCAAGGGGGACTTTTCACATTTCTCGAGAGAGGCGTTCTTACGCTGTGTAGAAGACCTACATACCATGGGGGTGATCCGCCCAGTCCCAAAAGAGGAGCAGGGGCTAGGTTTTTACTCAAACCTGTTTGTGGTTTCCAAAAAAGAGGGAACTTTCAGATCAATATTGGATCTCAAAATTCTAAAACAGTTCCTCAAAATTCCATCATTCAAGATGGAGACTATTCGGTCTGTTCTACCTCTGATCCAGGAGGGTCAGTATATGACCACGTTGGACTTAAAGGATGCGTATCTACACATCCCTATTCACAGAATTTTCACAAGGTTCTAGGGTCCCTTCTGGCGGTTTTACGACCACGGGGCATAGCAGTGCCACCTTATCTAGACTACATCTTATTTCAGGCATCAACTTTCCAGCTATCCAAGTCTCACACGGACATTGTGTTGGCTTTTCTGAGATCTCACGGGTGGACGGTGAACATAAAAGTTCTCTCTTCCCTCTTATAAGAGTTTCCTTCCTAGGGATTCTGATAGACTCGGTAGAAATGAAAATATTTCTGACGGCAGTCAGAAAATCAAAGCTCTTAACCACTTGCCGAGCTCTTCATTCCATTCTTTGGCCATCGGTGGCTCAGTATATGGAGGTAATCGGACTCATGGTAGCGGCAATGGACATAGTTCCTTTTGCCCGACTACACCTCAGACCACTACAACTATGCATGCTCAAACAGTGGAATGGGGATTATGCAGATTTGTCTCCTCAACTGCATCTGGACCAGGAGACCACAGATTCTCTTCTCTGGTGGTTGTCTCAGGACCACCTGTCTCAGGGAATGTGTTTCCGCAGGCCAGAGTGGCTCATTGTAACGGCAGATGCCAGCCTGCTAGGCTGGGATGCAGTCTGGAACTCCCTGAAAGCACAGGGCTTATGGACTCGGGAGGAATCTCTTCTCCCGATAAATATTCTAGAACTGAGAGTGATATTCAATGTGCTTCAGGCGTGGCCTCAGCTTGCTGCGGCCAAATTCATCAGGTTTCAGTCGGACAACATCACGACTGTAGCTTATATCAATCATCAAGGAGGAACAAGGAGTTCTCTAGCAATGATGGAGGTAACCAAAATAATCCGATGGGCAGAGGATCTTGCCATCTCTCAGCAATCCACATCCCAGGAGTAAAGAACTGGGAGGCGGATTTCCTAAGTTGTTAGACTTTTCATTTGGGGGAGTGGGAACTCCATCCAGAGGTATTTGCCCAGCTGATTCAGCTATGGGGCACACCAGAATTGGATCTGATGGCATCCCTTCAGAATGCCAAACTTTCTTGTTACGGGTCCAGGTCCCGGGATCCCAAGGCTGTACTGATAGATGCTCTAGCAGTGCCTTGGTCCTTCAATCTGGCCTATGTATTTCCTCTCCTTCTACGTCTGGTTGCCGGAATAAAGCTGGAGAGAGCTTTGGTGATTCTGATAGCACCTGCGTGGCCACGCAGGACTTGGTATGCAGACTTAGAGGACATGTCCTCGGTTCTACCATGGACTCTGCCAATGAGGCAGGACCTTCTAATCCAAGGTCTGTTCACGCATCCAAATCTAATTTCTCTGCGTCTGACGGCTTGGAGATTGAACGCCTGTTTCTATCAAAGTGTGGTTTCTCTGAGTCGGTCATTGATACCCTGATTCAGGCTAGAAAGCCTGTCACCAGGAAGATCTATCATAAGATTTGGCGCAAATATCTTTATTTGTGTGACTCCAAAGGTTACTCGTGGAGTAAGATTAGGATTCCTAGAATATTGTCTTTTCTCCATGAAGGTTTGGAGAAGGGATTATCAGCTAGTTCCTTATAAGGACAAATATCTGCTTTGTCTATTCTTCTACACAAACGTCTGGCAGATGTCCCAGACGTTCGAGCATTTAGTCAGGCTTTGGTCAGAATCAAGCCTGTATTTAAACCTGTTGCTCCGCCATGGAGCCTAAATTTAGTTCTTAAAGTTCTTCAAGGGGTTCCGTTTGAACCTATGCATTCCATGGATATTAAGCTTCTATCTTGGAAAGTTTTGTTTTTAGTAGCTATCTCTTCGGCTCGAAGAGTTTCTGAGCTATATGCTTTACAGTGTGATTCCCCTTATCTTATTTTCCATGCAGATAAGGTGGTTTTGCGTACCAAACCTGGGTTTCTTCCTAAGGTTGTTTCTTATAAGAATATCAATCAAGAGATTGTTGTTCCTTCACTGTGTCCTAATCCTTCTTCAAAGAAGGAACGTCTGTTGCACAATCTTGATGTGGTTCGTGCTTTAAAGTTCTACTTACAAGCAACTAAAGATTTCCGTCAAACATCTTCATTGTTTGTTGTTTTTTTCTGGTAAGCGGAGAGGTCAGAAGGCTATGGCTACCTCTTTCCTTTTGGCTGAAAAGCATCATCCGTTTGGCTTATGAGACTGCTGGCCAACAGTCTCCTGAAAGAATTACTGCTCATTCTACTAGAGCTGTGGCTTCCACATGGCTTTTAAAAATGAGGCTTCTGTTGAACAGATTAGTAATACGGCGACTTGGTCTTCGCTTCATACTTTTTCCAAATTTGATACTTTTGCTTCTTCGGAGGCTATTTTTGGGAGAAAGGTTCTACAAGCACTGGTGCCTTCCGTTTAAGGTCCCTGTGTTGTCCCTCCCTTCATCCGTGTCCTAAAGCTTTGGTATTGATATCCCACAAGTAAGGATGAATCCGTGGACTCGATACATCTTACAAGAGAAAACATAATTTATGCTTACCTGATAAATGTATTTCTCTTGTGATGTATCGAGTCCACGGCCCGCCCTGTTTATTAAGACAGGCATATATATTTTTATTTTTAAACTTTCAGTCACCACTGCACCCTATGGTTTCTCCTTTTTCTTCCTAGCCTTCGGTCGAATGACTGGGGGGTGGAGCTAAGGGGGGAGCTATTTTAGGCATCTCTGCTGTGGGTGCTCTCTCTGCCACTTCCTGTAGGGGAGGAGAATATCCCACAAGTAAGGATGAATCCGTGGACTCGATACATCACAAGAGAAATAAATTTATCAGGTAAGCATGAATTATGTTTTTGTTTAAATGTTTTTTTGTTTTTTTTTTCTTTTTACATTTTGCAAGATTTCTCAGTCCGATACTGTCTTTGATGTTGCTGTAGAAACCATGCTGCCTTAACACAGTTCTAGCAAAGCTAAGTATGTCTGTTGTAATTAACTGATGTTATTTATTCAGCTCAAATATGTGGCATCTGTTATGACAAGCTGTTGAATGCTGATAATGTTTCTATTAGTACAAATACGTCGTCTGTTGTTCCTTCAACGTCTAATGTACCTGATATTCCTGCAGATGTAAAGAATTATATTGCTGCAGCTATAGAAAAGGCTATGTCTGTTATTCCGCCTTCAAAAAAAAGTAAAAGGTCTTTTAAAACTTCTCATAATTCTGATGAAATTTATATTGACTGACAACATAATGAAGTATCCTTTTGCTGATGATTATCTCTCTGGTTCAGAGGATCCTGAATCAGATTCTGAAATTGATAAATCGTCCTATCTGTTTAAGATTGATTATATTCGTTATTTGTGGAAGTAAGTTTTGGTTAATTTGGGTATTGAAGAGTCTAGTCCTTTTGATAACAAAGCCAGTAAACGTTTACATTTTGTTTTTAAATCTTCTAAGGTTGCTCCTGAGGTTTTCCTATTCCAGATGCTGTTTCTGATATGATTACTAAGGAATGGTCTAAGCCTGGTTCTTCTTTTAATCCTTCTTCTAGGTTTAAGAAGTCGTATCCTTTACATATGGCTAATTTAGAGTTTTGGGAAAAAGTCCCTAAAGTTGATGGGGCTATTTCCACTCTTGCCAAACTTACTACTATCCCTATGGAAGATAGTACTTCTTTTAAGGATCCTTTAGATAGAAAGATTGAATCTTATCTCAGAAAAGCTTATTTACATTCTGGTTATATTCTTAGACCTGCCATTTATATGGCTGATGTGGCTGCTGCTTAAACTTTTTGGTTGGACAATTTAGCCCGTCTGCTAATCATTTCATTTGTGATGCTATATTTGATATTATTAAGAACGATGTTAAATCTATATCTTTAGCTATTTTATCTAGAAGAGCTTTATGGCTTAAATCTTGGAATGCTGACATGGTGTCTAATCTATATTACTAGCTCTATCTTTCCAGGGTAAGAATTCATTTGGTTCTTAATTGGATTCTATTATTTCCACTATCACTGGGAGGGAAGGGAGTTTTTTTTTTTTTACCCCAATTTAAAAAGTCTAAGGGTAAATTTAAGGCTCCTACTACTCCTTCCCCTAAGGCCTCTGGTTCCAACTGGAAACCATTTTCAAATTGGAATAAGACCAACCCTTATAAAAAAAAACAAATCCAGCCCCCAAGGCTGCATGAAGGTACGGCCCTCAATCCAGTTCAGCTGTTGGGGGACAGATTTAAATTATTTCATTTATTTGGTCAAGTTCTGTTCAGAATCATTGGATTCAGAATATTGTGTCTAAGGGGTATCGAATAGGTTTCAGAATAAGACCTCCCGTGGGAAGATTCTTTCTCATGTTTCAACAAATCCGGTGAAGGCTCAGGCTTTTCTAATGTGTGTCAGATCTAGAGCTTTCAGGGGTGATTGTTCCAAGTCCTCTACAGGAACAGGGTTTGGGGTTCTATTTGAATCTATTAATTGTCCCAAAGAAAGAGAATTCTTTCAGACCAGTTCTGAATCTGAAATTTTTAAATCATTTTGTAAGAGTCCCAACTTTCAAGATGGTGACTATAAGGACTATTCTGCCTTTTGTTCAGCAAGGGCTTTTTATGTCCACAATAGACTTACAAGATGCTTATCTTCATATTCAAGCCTCACAACTAACCTCAGACTCCAGATTTGCAAGCACAAACCCACCAATCCCTCCCAACCACCACCCACCCTATTGTTTACCTTAATATATATATACACACACCTAACAGTAATTATGTGCAGCTGTCACTAATAATCCAGGATAGAGAAAACAATTCAGACTCACAGCCTTTGTACTAACATTTTACCACATTTTTTTTACACTTTTCCAAATCGGACTTGCTCAGTCACCACACACTTCCCCCCTCCCCCATGTCATCACTCGCTCTCAGTTCACTCAGCCTTATATCAGACATATTTTTTTCTCCCTTACCTTCTGTGTCCATTCCCTCTCCTTTAGATTGTAAGCTTGAGAGCCTTTCTACCTGCAGGCCACTTTGTATTTAAAGTGAACTACTACTGATTGTACTCAAGGGCAGGGCTTTTCCCTCCTTTTGTATAACTGAATTATTGCACCTACATCTGTTATTTACCCCTACTGTACTTGTTTGTGTATTACTGTATCCCTGTAATGTTTTTTATTCTTTGTATAGCGCTGCGTAATCTGTTGGCTCTTTATAAATAAATTATAATAATAATAATTATAATATTCCAATTCATCCAGACCACTATCTGTTTCTGTGATTCTCTTTTCTAGACAAGCATTACCAGTTTGTTGCTCTTCCATTGCCTAGTGACAGCTCCACAAATCTTTTCGAAGGTTCTCGGTGCCCTTCTATCTTCTGTAATCAGAGAACAGGGTATTGCGGTGTTTCCTTATTTGGACGATATCTTGTTACTAGCTCAGTCTTTTCATTTAGCAGAATCTCACACAAAAAAACTAGTGTGGTTTCTTCAAAGGCATAGTTGGAGGATCAATTTACTAAAGAGTTTCTTGGTTCCTCAAACAAGGGTCACCTTTTTAGGTTTTAAAGATAGAGTCTGTGTTCATGACTCTGTCTTTAACAGACAAGATGCAAATTAAATTGGTTTTAGCTTGTCTAAACCTTCGGTCTCGATCGTTCCCTTCAGTGGCTATGTGCATGGAGGTTTTAGGTCTTATGACTGCAGCATCCCCTTTGCTCATTTTCATATGAGGCCTCTGCAGCTTTGAATGCTGAATCAACGGTGCAGGCATTATACTCTGATATCACAACTGATCTACTTAAATCCCAAAATTCAACTCTCTCTGTCTTGGTGGATGGACCATCACCGGATTGTTCGAGGGGCCTCCTTTGTTCGTCTTTCTTGGACTGTGATCTCAACGGATGCAAGTCTTACAGGTTGGGGAGCTGTCTGAGGGTCTCTGAAAGCACAAGGGGTTTGGAAACCTCAAGAGGCTAGGTTGCCAATCAATTTTCTTTCATGTAATTAGCAAGAGTCCATGAGCTAGTGACGTATGGGATATACATTCCTACCAGGAGGGGCAAAGTTTCCCAAACCTCAAAATGCCTATAAATACACCCCTCACCACACCCACAATTCAGTTTTACAAACTTTGCCTCCGATGGAGGTGGTGAAGTAAGTTTGTGCTAGATTCTACGTTGATATGCGCTCCACAGCAAGTTGGAGCCCGGTTTTCCTCTCAGCGTGCAGTGAATGTCAGAGGGATGTGAGGAGAGTATTGCCTATTTGAATGCAGTGATCTCCTTCTACGGGGTCTATTTCATAGGTTCTCTGTTATCGGTCGTAGAGATTCATCTCTTACCTCCCTTTTCAGATCGACGATATACTCTCATATATACCATTATCTCTACTGATTCTCGTTTCAGTACTGGTTTGGCTTTCTACAAACATGTAGATGAGTGTCCTGGGGTAAGTAAATCTTATTTTCTGTGACACTCTAAGCTATGGTTGGGCACTTTGTTTATAAAGTTCTAAATATATGTATTCAAACATTTATTTGCCTTGACTCAGAATGTTCAACTTTCCTTATTTTTCAGACAGTCAGTTTCATATTTGGGATTATGCATTTGAATTATTCATTTTTTCTTACCTTCAAAAATTTGACTCTTTTTTCCCTGTGGGCTGTTAGGCTCGCGGGGGCTGAAAATGCTTCATTTTATTGCGTCATTATTGGCGCGGACTTTTTTGGCGCAAAAATTCTTTTCCGTTTCCGGCGTCATACGTGTCGCCGGAAGTTGCGTCATTTTTTGACGTTATTTTGCGCCAAAAATGTCGGCGTTCCGGATGTGGCGTCATTTTGGCGCCAAAAGCATTTAGGCGCCAAATAATGTGGATTTGGCGCTAAAAAATATGGTCGTCGCTTTTGTCTCCACATTATTTAAGTCTCATTTTTCATTGCTTCTGGTTGCTAGAAGCTTGTTCTTTGGCATTTTTTCCCATTCCTGAAACTGTCATATAAGGAATTTGATCTATTTTGCTTTATATGTTGTTTTTTCTCTTACATATTGCAAGATGTCTCACATTGCATCTGAGTCAGAAGATACTACAGGAAAATCGCTGTCTAGTGCTGGATCTACCAAAGCTAAGTGTATCTGCTGTAAACTTTTGGTAGCTATTCCTCCGGCTGTTGTTTGTATTAATTGTCATGACAAACTTATTAATGCAGATAATATTTCCTTTAGTAATGTACCATTGTCTGTTGCAGTTCCTTCAACATCTAAGGTGCAGAATGTTCCTGATAACATAAGAGATTTTGTTTCTGAATCCATCAAGAAGGCTATGTCTGTTATTTCTCCTTCTAGTAAACGTAAAAAATCTTTTAAAACTTCTCTCCCTACAGATGAATTTTTAAATGAACATCATCATTCTGATTCTGATGACTCTTCTGGTTCAGAGGATTCTGTTTCAGAGATTGATGCTGATAAATCCTCATATTTATTTAAAATGGAATTTATTCGTTCTTTACTTAAAGAAGTATTAATTGCTTTAGAAATAGAGGATTCTGGTCCTCTTGATACTAATTCTAAACGTTTAGATAAGGTATTTAAATCTCCTGTGGTTATTCCAGAAGTTTTTCCTGTTCCTAATGCTATTTCTGCAGTAATTTCCAAAGAATGGGATAAATTGGGTAATTCATTTACTCCTTCTAAACGTTTTAAGCAATTATATCCTGTACTGTCTGACAGATTAGAATTTTGGGACAAAATCCCTAAAGTTGATGGGGCTATTTCTACCCTTGCTAAACGTACTACCATTCCTACGTCAGATGGTACTTCGTTTAAAGATCCTTTAGATAGGAAAATTGAATCCTTTCTAAGAAAAGCTTATCTGTGTTCAGGTAATCTTCTTAGGCCTGCTATATCATTAGCTGATGTTGCTGCAGCTTCAACTTTTTGGTTGGAAACTTTAGCGCAACAAGTAGCAAATCATGATTCTCATGATATTATTATTATTATTCTTCAGCATTCTAATAATTTTATTTGTGATGCCATTTTTGATATTATTAGAGTTGATGTCAGGTTTATGTCTCTAGCTATTTTAGCTAGAAGAGCTTTATGGCTTAAGACTTGGAATGCTGATATGGCTTCTAAATCAACTCTACTTTCCATTTCTTTCCAGGGTAACAAATTATTTGGTTCTCAGTTGGATTCTATTATCTCAACTGTTACTGGTGGGAAAGGAACTTTTTTACCACAGGATAAAAAATCTAAAGGTAAAAACAGGGCTAATAATCGTTTTTGTTCCTTTCGTTTCAACAAAGAACAAAAGCCTGATCCTTCGTCCTCAGGAGCAGTTTCAGTTTGGAAACCATCTCCAGTCTGGAATAAATCCAAGCCTGCTAGAAAGGCAAAGCCTGCTTCTAAGTCCACATGAAGGTACGGCCCTCATTCCAGCTCAGCTGGTAGGGGGCAGGTTACGTTTTTTCAAAGAAATTTGGATCAATTCTGTTCACAATCTTTGGATTCAGAACATTGTTTCAGAAGGGTACAGAATTGGTTTCAAGATGAGACCTCCTGCAAAGAGATTTTTTCTTTCCCGTGTCCCAGTAAATCCAGTGAAAGCTCAAGCATTTCTGAATTGTGTTTCAGATCTAGAGTTGGCTGGAGTAATTATGCCAGTTGCAGAACAGGGGATGGGGTTTTATTCAAATCTCTTCATTGTACCAAAGAAGGAGAATTCCTTCAGACCAGTTCTGGATCTAAAAATATTGAATCATTATGTAAGGATACCAACGTTCAAGATGGTAACTGTAAGGACTATCTTGCCTTTTGTTCAGCAAGGGAATTATATGTCCACAATAGATTTACAGGATGCATATCTGCATATTCCGATTCATCCAGATCACTATCAGTTCCTGAGATTCTCTTTTCTGGACAAGCATTACCAGTTTGTGGCTCTACCGTTTGGCCTAGCTACAGCTCCAAGAATTTTTTCAAAGGTTCTCGGTGCCCTTCTGTCTGTAATCAGAGAACAGGGTATTGTGGTATTTCCTTATTTGGACGATATCTTGGTACTTGCTCAGTCTTTACATTTAGCAGAATCTCATACGAATCGACTTGTGTTGTTTCTTCAAGATCATGGTTGGAGGATCAATTTACCAAAAAGTTCTTTGATTCCTCAGACAAGGGTAACCTTTCTGGGTTTCCAGATAGATTCAGTGTCCATGACTCTGTCTTTAACAGACAAGAGACGTCTAAAATTGATTGCAGCTTGTCGAAACCTTCAGTCACAATCATTCCCTTCGGTAGCCTTATGCATGGAAATTCTAGGTCTTATGACTGCTGCATCGGACGCGATCCCCTTTGCTCGTTTTCACATGCGACCTCTTCAGCTCTGTATGCTGAATCAATGGTGCAAGGATTACACAAAGATATCTCAATTAATATCTTTAAAACCGATTGTTCGACACTCTCTAAAGTGGTGGACAGATCACCATCGTTTAATTCAGGGGGCTTCTTTTGTGCTTCCGACCTGGACTGTAATTTCAACAGATGCAAGTCTCACAGGTTGGGGAGCTGTGTGGGGATCTCTGACGGCACAAGGAGTTTGGGAATCTCAGGAGGTGAGATTACCGATCAATATTTTGGAACTCCGTGCAATTTTCAGAGCTCTTCAGTTTTGGCCTCTTCTGAAGAGAGAATCGTTCATTTGTTTTCAGACAGACAATGTCACAACTGTGGCATACATCAATCATCAAGGAGGAACTCACAGTCCTCTGGCTATGAAAGAAGTATCTCAAATTTTGGTTTGGGCGGAATCCAGCTCCTGTCTAATCTCTGCGGTTCATATCCCAGGTATAGACAATTGGGAAGCGGATTATCTCAGTCGCCAAACGTTGCATCCGGGCGAATGGTCTCTTCACCCAGAGGTATTTCTTCAAATTGTTCAAATGTGGGAACTTCCAGAAATAGATCTGATGGCGTCTCATCTAAACAAGAGACTTCCCAGGTATCTGTCCAGATCCCGGGATCCTCAGGCGGAGGCAGTGGATGCATTATCACTTCCTTGGAAGTATCATCCTGCCTATATCTTTCCGCCTCTAGTTCTTCTTCCAAGAGTAATCTCCAAGATTCTGAAGGAATGCTAGTTTGTTCTGCTGGTAGCTCCGGCATGGCCTCACAGGTTTTGGTATGCGGATCTTGTCCGGATGGCCTCTTGCCAACCGTGGACTCTTCCGTTAAGACCAGACCTTCTGTCTCAAGGTCCTTTTTTTCCATCAGGATCTCAAATCCTTAAATTTAAAGGTATGGAGATTGAACGCTTGATTCTTGGTCAAAGAGGTTTCTCTGACTCTGTGATTAATACTATGTTACAGGCTCGTAAATCTGTATCTAGAGAGATATATTATAGAGTCTGGAAGACTTATATTTCTTGGTGTCTTTCTCATCATTTTTCTTGGCATTCTTTTAGAATACCGAGAATATTACAGTTTCTTCAGGATGGTTTAGATAAGGGTTTGTCCGCAAGTTCCTTGAAAGGACAAATCTCTGCTCTTTCTGTTCTTTTTCACAGAAAGATTGCTATTCTTCCTGATATTCATTGTTTTGTACAAGCTTTGGTTCGTATAAAACCTGTCATTAAGTCAATTTCTCCTCCTTGGAGTTTGAATTTGGTTCTGGGGGCTCTTCAAGCTCCTCCATTTGAACCTATGCATTCATTGGACATTAAATTACTTTCTTGGAAAGTTTTGTTCCTTTTGGCCATCTCTTCTGCCAGAAGAGTTTCTGAATTATCTGCTCTTTCTTGTGAGTCTCCTTTTTCTGATTTTTCATCAGGATAAGGCGGTGTTGCGAACTTCTTTTGAATTTTTACCTAAAGTTGTGAATTCCAACAACATTAGTAGAGAAATTGTGGTTCCTTCATTATGTCCTAATCCTAAGAATTCTAAGGAGAAATCGTTGCATTCTTTGGATGTTGTTAGAGCTTTGAAATATTATGTTGAAGCTACTAAATCTTTCCGAAAGACTTCTAGTCTATTTGTCATCTTTTCAGGTTCTAGAAAAGGCCAGAAAGCTTCTGCCATTTCTTTGGCATCTTGGTTGAAATCTTTAATTCATCTTGCCTATGTTGAGTCGGGTAAAACTCCGCCTCAAAGGATTACAGCTCATTCTACTAGGTCAGTTTCTACTTCCTGGGCGTTTAGGAATGAAGCTTCGGTTGATCAGATTTGCAAAGCAGCAACTTGGTCCTCTTTGCATACTTTTACTAAATTCTACCATTTTGATGTATTTTCTTCTTCTGAAGCAGTTTTTGGTAGAAAAGTACTTCAGGCAGCGGTTTCAGTTTGAATCTTCTGCTTATGTTTTTCATTAAACTTTATTTTGGGTGTGGATTATTTTCAGCAGGAATTGGCTGTCTTTATTTTATCCCTCCCTCTCTAGTGACTCTTGTGTGGAAAGATCCACATCTTGGGTAATCATTATCCCATACGTCACTAGCTCATGGAGTCTTGCTTATTACATGAAAGAAAACATAATTTATGTAAGAACTTACCTGATAAATTCATTTCTTTCATATTAGCAAGAGTCCATGAGGCCCGCCCTTTTTTTGTGGTGGTTATGATTTTTTTGTATAAAGCACAATTATTCCAATTCCTTATTTTATATGCTTTCGCACTTTGTTATCACCCCACTTCTTGGCTATTCGTTAAACTGAATTGTGGGTGTGGTGAGGGGTGTATTTATAGGCATTTTGAGGTTTGGGAAACTTTGCCCCTCCTGGTAGGAATGTATATCCCATACGTCACTAGCTCATGGACTCTTGCTAATATGAAAGAAATGAATTTATCAGGTAAGTTCTTACATAAATTATGTTTTTCTCCAACATTGGTGTGTCCGGTCCACGGCGTCATCCATTACTTGTGGGAATATTCTCTTCCCCAACAGGAAATGGCAAAAGCTGTCCATATAGCCCCTCCTCAGGCTCCGCCCCCCAGTCATTCTCTTTGCCGCTCTGAACAAGTAGCATCTCCCCGGAGATGGTGAAGAGTATGTGGTGTTTAGTTGTAGTTTTTTATTCTTCTATCAAGAGTTTGTTATTTTAAAATAGTGCTCGTTGTACTATTTACTCTAAAACAGAAAGGAATGAAGAGTTCTGTTTAAAAGAGGTGTATGATTTTAGCAGCAGTAACTAAAATCAATTGCTGTTCCCACGCAGGACTGTTGAGCCCAGAGAACTTCAGTTGGGGGGAACAGTTTGCAGACTTTTCTGCTCAAGGTATGACTAGTCCATTTTCTAACAAGACTGTGTAATGCTAGAAGACTGTCATTTTCCCTCTTGGGGATCGGTAAGCCATTTTCTTACTCTTAACAGAATGCAGGCTTATTATGGGCTATACACTGGTGACACTCTTGTGGGCTAAATCGATTGCTTTATTTAGGTTTTTTTATTAAGTTTGAAGTGATATTTCTAAACTTTTAGTGTGGGGAACGTTTTTAGACGCCAGGCAGTCACTTAGACACCTTCCCAGTCAGGAAGGGCCTTTCACTATAGTAGGCAGAGCCTCATTTTCGCGCCATAATTGCGCAGTTTCTTTTGGATGCAGTGCATGCAGCTGCATGTGAGAGGGTCTGGTGATCTTTGAAAACGTTCCTGGAAGGCTTAATTTGGTATAGTATAACCGCCAGGGACAGGTGGAGTCGCAGCAAACGCTGTGGCTGGGACTGTAGTGGGGTTAAAGTTGTTAATTGATTAAACGGCTCCGGTTTCCTCATTTAAGGGGTGAAAAGCTTGAAAATTGGGGTGCAATACTTTAAAAGCATTAAGACACTGTGGTGAAAATTTGGTAAAGATTGGATAATTCCTTCATAGTTTTTCACATATTCAGAAATAAAGTGTGCTCTGTTTAACATTTAAAGAGACAGTAACGGTTTTGTTTAAAAACGTTTTTTTTTTTTTTTGCATTATTAGCCTGTTTAAGCCTGTCTAACATGTCTGTACCTTCAGATAGAACATGTTCTGTATGTATGGAGGCCAAGGTGGTCCCCCCCTTCAAATGTATGTGATAATTGTGCCATGGCGTCCAGACAAAGTAAGGACAGTACTGTCACATTTAATAAGGTTGCCCAAGATGATTCATCAAATGAAGGTAGTGGGGATAGTTCTTCATCCTCTCCTTCTGTGTCAATACCAGTTATGCCCGCGCAGGCGACCCCTAGTACATCTAGCGCGCCAATGCTTGTTACTATGCAACAATTAACGGCACTAATGGATAATTCCATAGCCAATATTTTATCCAAAATGCCAACATTTCAAAGAAAGCGTGATTTCTCAGTTTTAAATACAGTGGAGCAAGAAGGCGCCGACGATAATTTATCTGTCATACCCTCACACCAGTCAGAAGTGGCAGTGAGGGAGGGTTTGTCGGAGGGAGAACTTTCTGATTCAGGTAGAATTTCTCAACAGGCAGAACCTGATGTTGTGACGTTTAAATTTAAGTTAGAGCATCTCCGCGCATTACTTAAGGAGGTGCTAACTACACTGGACGATTGTGACTCTTTGGTCATTCCAGAAAAATTGTGCAAGATGGACAAATTCCTAGAGGTCCCGGTGCACCACGATGCCTTTCCGATACCTAAAAGGGTGGCGGACATAGTGAATAAGGAGTGGGAGAAACCAGGCATACCTTTTGTCCCACCTCCTATATTTAAGAAACTGTTCCCCATGGTCGACCCAAGGAAGGACACATGGCAAACAGTCCCTAAGGTTGAGGGGGCAGTTTCTACACTAGCCAAACGCACGACTATTCCCATTGAGGACAATTGTGCTTTCAAAGATCCTATGGATAAAAAATTGGAGGGTTTGCTTAAAAAGATTTTTGTTCAGAAAGGTTACCTCCTCCAACCAATTTCGTGCATTATTCCTGTCACTACGGCGGCGTGTTTCTGGTTCGATGAACTAGAAAAGTCGCTCAATACGGAGACTCCATATGAGGAAGTCATGGACAGAATTCACGCACTTAAGTTGGCTAATTCCTTTATTTTAGATGCTGCTTTGCAATTAGCGAGTTTAGCGGCGAAAAATTCAGGGTTTGCAATTGTGGCGCGCAGAGCGCTCTGGCTAAAGTCTTGGTCGGCGGACGTATCTTCCAAGACAAAATTGCTTAATATTCCTTTCAAAGGTAAGACCCTTTTTGGGCCAGAATTGAAGGAAATTATTTCAGACATCACTGGGGGGAAGGGCCATGCCTTCCCACAGGATAGGCCTTTTAAGGCTAAGAATAAGTCCAATTTTCGTTCCTTTCGTTTAGTGGCGCCTTGGTCGTTCAACCTAGCTTATGTGTTTCCACCGTTTCCTCTCCTTCCCAGACTCGTAGCCAGGATCAAACAGGAGAAGGCCTCAGTGATTCTGATAGCTCCTGCGTGGCCACGCAGGACTTGGTATGCAGACCTGGTGAATATGTCATCGGCTCCACCATGGAAGCTACCTTTGAGACAGGATCTTCTAGTACAAGGTCCATTCGAACATCCAAATCTAGTTTCTCTACAGCTGACTGCTTGCTTGGAAATTGAACGCTTGATCTTATCCAAGCGTGGATAGTCAAATTCAGTGATAGATACTCTGGTCCAAGCCAGAAAACCTGTGACTAGAAAGATTTACCATAAAATATGGAAAAAATATATCTGTTGGTGTGAATCCAAGGGATTCTCCTGGAGTAAAATTAAGATTCCTAAGATTCTTTCCTTTCTCCAAGAGGGTTTGGATAAAGGGTTGTCAGCGAGTTCTCTAAAGGGACAGATTTCTGCTTTATCTGTTTTGTTACACAAACGCCTGGCAGCTGTGCCAGATGTACATGCTTTTGTACAGGCTTTGGTCAGAATCAAGCCTGTTTACAGATCCATGACTCCTCCTTGGAGTCTAAATTTAGTTCTTTCAGTTCTTCAAGGGGTTCCGTTTGAACCTTTACATTCCATAGATATCAAGTTACTGTCTTGGAAAGTTCTGTTTTTGGTTGCTATTTCTTCTGCTAGAAGAGTTTCTGAATTATCTGCTTTGCAGTGTGATCCACCCTATCTGGTGTTCCATTCAGATAAGGTCGTTTTGCGTACTAAGCCTGGTTTTCTTCCAAAAGTTGTTTCCAACAAGAATATTAACCAGGAAATAGTTGTTCCTTCTCTGTGTCCGAATCCAGTTTCAAAGAAGGAACGTTTGTTACACAATTTAGATGTAGTTCGTGCTTTAAAGTTCTATTTAGAAGCAACAAAGGATTTTAGACAAACCTCATCTTTGTTTGTCGTTTACTCTGGTAAGAGGAGAGGACAAAAAGCTACTGCTACCTCTTTTTTTCTTTCTGGCTGAAAAGCATTATCCGATTGGCTTATGAGACTGCCGGACGGCAGCCTCCTGAAAGAATCACAGCTCACTCTACTAGGGCTGTGGCTTCCACATGGGCCTTCAAGAACGAGGCTTCTGTTGATCAGATATGTAAGGCAGCGACTTGGTCTTCTCTGCACACTTTTGCCAAATTCTACAAATTTGATACTTATGCTTCTTCGGAGGCTGTTTTTGGGAGAAAGGTTTTGCAAGCCGTGGTGCCTTCCGTTTAGGTAACCTGATTTGCGCCCTCCCTTCATCCGTGTCCTAAAGCTTTGGTATTGGTTCCCACAAGTAATGGATGACGCCGTGGACCGGACACACCAATGTTGGAGAAAACAGAATTTATGCTTACCTGATAAATTACTTTCTCCAACGGTGTGTCCGGTCTACGGCCCGCCCTGGTTTTTTAATCAGGTTTGAAAAATTTCTTTCTCTATACACTACAGTCACCACGGCACCCTATAGTTTCTCCTTTTTTTCTCCTAACCGTCGGTCGAATGACTGGGGGGCCGAGCCTGTGGAGGGGCTATATGGACAGCTTTTGCTGTGCTCTTTGCCATTTCCTGTTGGGGAAGAGAATATTCCCACAAGTAATGGATGACGCCGTGGACCGGACACACCGTTGGAGAAAGTAATTTATCAGGTAAGCATAAATTCAGTTTTTTTTTTAACTCTGTGCTATTTTAAGAGCTCTTCAGGCTTGGCCTCTATTAAAGAGAGAACTTTTCATAGTTTCTTATACAATGTCACATTAGTGGCATAAGTCAATCATCAGGGAGGGACTCGCAGCTCTTTAGCGATGAAAGAAGTATCTTGAGTCCAATTCTTGTCTAATTTCTGCAATTCATATTGCAGGTGCAGACAATTGGGAAGCGGATTATCTCAGTCGTCAGACTTTGCATCCGGGGGAGTGGTCTCTCCAGATGTGTTTCATCAGATTGTGCAGATGTGGGGTCTTCCAGAAAAAGATCTGATGGCCTCCTGTTTGAATAAGAAACTTCCCATATATCTCTGCAGATCCAAGGATCCTCAGGCGGAGATGGTGGATGCTTTAGCAGTTCCTTGATTTTACCAACCTGCTTACATTTTTCCGCCTCTAGTTCTTCTTCCAAGGGTGATCTCCAAGATCATAATGGAAGAATCTCATTTGTTTCTAATAGCACCAGCATGGCCTTACAGGTTTTGGTATGCGGATTTTGTTCGGATGTCCAGTTGCCAACCTTGGCCACTTCATTTAAGGCCAAACCACCTGTCTCAATGGACGTTTTTCCATCAGGATCTCTAAATTTGAAGGTATGGAAATTGAACGCGTAGTTCTTAGTCATAGAGGTTTCTCTGACTCCAATGACGTTACTGGCTCGTAAGTTTGTTTCGAGGAAGATTTATTATCGGGTTTGGAAAACCTATATTTTTTGGTGCTCCTCTCATAATTATTCTTGGCATTTTTTTTTAGAATTCCTAGGATTTTACAGTTTCTTCAAGATGGTTTGGATAAGGGTTTGTCTGCAAATACTTTGAAGGGATAAATCTCTGCTCTTTCTGTCTTATTTCATAGAAAGATTGCTAAACATCCTGATTTTTATTCACTGTTTTGTTTAGGCTTTGGTTCGTATCAAACCTGTTATTAAGTCTATTTCTCCTCCTTGGAGTCTTAATTTGGTTTTAAGGATTTTGCAGGCTCCTCCTTTTGAGCCTATGCTTTCTTTGAATATTAAATTACTTTCTTGGAAAGTGTTATTTATTTTGTTTTTTTGGCTATCTCTTCTAGAAGAGTTTCTGAATTATCTGCTATCTCTTGTGAGTCTCATCTGTTTTTCCATCAAGATAAAGCTGTTTTACAGACTTTGTTTAAATGTTTGCCTAACATTGTGAATTCTAACAACATTAGTAGGGAAATTGTTGTTCCTTCTTTGTGTCCTAATCCTAATAATTCTCTTGAGAGATCTCTACATTCTTTAAATGTGGTAAGAGCTTTGAAATACTATGTTGAGGCTACTAAGAAGGTCAGAAACACTGCTAGTCTATTTGTTGTTTCTGGTTCCAGGAAAGGTCAGAAAGCCTCTGCCATTTCTTTGGCATCTTGGTTGAAACTTTTTTGATTCACAAGGCTTATTTGGAGGCGGGGCCGTCTCCGCCTCAGAATTAAAGCTCATTCTACTAGATCAGTTGCCACTTCTTGGGCTTTCAAGAATTATTATTTTTATGTATTTTTGCCTATGATTTGATATTTTTTTTTTTTTTTTTTTTTTAAAGAAAACAATTATTATTTGTATTTAATTTTTTCAGCGGAAATAGCTGTTTTTATTTTATCCCTCTCTAGTGACTTTGTGGATTTCCACATCTTGGGTATTATATCCCATTCATCACTAGCTTATGGACTCTTGCCACTTACATGAAAGAAAACATAATTTATGTAAGAACTTACCTGATAAATTAATTTGTTTCATAGTGGCAAGAGTCCATGAGACCCACCCTATTTTTTGATGGTTATGATTTTTTTTGTATTAAAGCACATTATTTTTCCAGTTCCTCCTTTTTTGTATGCTTTTTTACAAGTCATTACTTGGCTATACGTTAAACTAAGGTATGAGTGTGGTGGGAGGTGTATTTATAGGCATTTTGAGGTTTTGGAAACTTTGCCCCCTCCTGGTAGGAATGTATATCCCATATGTCACTAGCTCATGGACTCTTGCCACTATGAAAGAAATTAATTTATCAGGTAAGTTCTTACATAAATTATGTTTTTTTTTAACGTGCTTAAATACTTGGTTACATATTCAATAATATTGAGATAAACTTTTAACTTAAAAACAAATTTTTTGTTCACTCATTTGTCTGTATTCTTGTCCTTATTGCTTGATGCAGGTCCATATAGTTCCAGTCCTCACATTATCCATATAAAGGAATACAGCCAACAACATATGAATGTGATAAACCATATTTAGTTACAATATTGTATACAACTGTCCTTTCGTCGAGATATTACATAAAACATACAAATACATCATAGGAGAAACCTGGAAAGTTTTGTTAGACTCTAAGGGCTTGATTTATCAAGCCCTTCTCCTCCCTTCGACTGCAGGTTCTCAAAAGAGAACCTGCAATCAGGATTTATCACGCAGCAGTCATCAGACCACTGCTTCCCTACCCTCTTCTCTACCTCTTACTGTAGGTGGAGAAATTCAATCTTCCCTGTCTCGTCCGACCAGGGAGATTGACTTCTCCTGCCCGCGCATTATTGGCTGTGCGCGGGCAGGGGGCGGGGTTGCACGCAAGCGCAAAATAGCGCTAGTGTGCAAAGTTAAATTCGGGTAGTGGATTGCTGCTGCTAGAGGAGAGCTTGGGCAGACAGGGGCGAATATGTACGCCCCTGTCCGCCCTTGATTAATAAATCGAGCTGTAAATTAAAAATATTTTTCTCCGCATACTCTTCCCAAGTGGCTTTCGTCTGGATATAAATGTCTACACAACCCTTAAATGCTTCCATCATGACCTTTAATAGTCTTTATTACGGCTTGCCAATTTTTTTTTTTTTACCAGTTATCTGCTGATCACTGTTGGAGTTGTGTATGTGAAGTCATTTTCTCAGTCAAGGAAGGATATCTTGAAGGACATGGTGGAGATGTGCCGTGGTGTTCAACATCCTTTAAGGGGACTTTTTCTACGAAATTACCTTTTGCAGTGTACCAGGAATATATTGCCGGATGAAGGAGAAGAGACAAAGTAAGGGGAATTAACTCACTGAGATATTTTAGAAGGCATTAGGCCAGATAATGTTTCTGATTAAATATTTGACTGTGTCCTAATAATCTGTATTACTAGAACTTTGTGATCATTTCATTTGTAAAATAGTTACCTTTGAAATGGGTAAACATTAATATTAACCAATCATTGATTTATTATTCATTTTTACATGAAATGAATAACTAAAGAGCAAATTGTACGGTTAATATACAATTCTGATAACCCTCATCTCCTGTTGGAACTTTGCTGGGCAAAGGACATCAAGACATTGATTGTTTCAACGTTCTTTATATAGACTTTTCTTGGGTTAGAAGTCCAGTTGATGGAAGATTAGTATATTTATCCAGCAAGAATCTAGTGTTTCATTCTAGGAAAGCAAAATAATTATGTCTTATAAGATGGAATTGCTTTTTTACTTTAGATATAGCTTGCTTGGTCAGTCACTGTGAGCTTATATTTCAGTTTTTTTTCTATACAGGTGGAGTTGTTCTTGGAGTTTAGCACTATATATGTATTTCTTTCTAATGACACGATGAGTCCACGGATCATCTAATTACTAATGGGAATATTACTCCTGCCCAGCAGGAGGCGGCAAAGAGCACCACAGCAAAGCTGTTAAATATCACCTCCCTTCCCTCCCACCCCAGTCATTCTCTTTGCCTATGTTAGAGCAAGGAAGTGGTAAAGTTAGGTGTTAGAAAAGATTCTTCAAGTAAGATTTTATTATTTTTTTAATTAGTTCAAGATTGTGCTGCTTTGTCCTAGGGTGTAGCCGTCCATATTGGTCTCTTTAGTAGAGCAGTGGGAGCTTGTGGGACATAATTCTCAATGCGCCTCCCATATACTGATGCTGCTCTAACTCTGAAAGCCTGAGCAAAATTACTCAGTCTTTATCGTTTTTTCCACAGGTCCATGCGAGGGGGAGGACCTCTCAAACCTGGTGAGCTGCCATGCTGTCTGGCAGATGTATGAGGTAAGTGCTAACTGTAATTTTTCTGGGGTAATAACGAAGAAAAAATTGGGCACTTTACTTTCTAGAGATGGGACACTCACACATAAAGGACTCATATATTCTCCTATTGATAAGGATATATTATGTAGACAGCTGGGATGCAGGCACTGGGGCTGAGGAGTATTTAGGATTTAGGCTCTAGGTTTTTTGGTGGTTGCATGGCTCCCGGCGGTTTTACTATCAAAATGCCGACCAGGAGATTTTTTTCTAAAACGCCCACGATGGGCGGAGCTATGAGAGTTGGCAATCTGTATTGCGTGCCACTTTCCCTCACCGGAGGGACAGAGAGTTCTGTCTAAGCTTTGATTACGCATGTTTGTCAACAGAGGCATGCGTTTCTAGATCGGACCGTTTTTCCATAGCTACTGCCTGAGTCCGGATCTTTAACTAGAGGGAAAGGCTTCTACAAAGGAAGTGCCGGTGTCAGCAGGGCAGGTAGGCACCTCAACAAAGTAAGCTGAGGTGTAGAGGTGATCTAAAGTATCGTTTAGTTATTTAGGCCTCTCTGCATATAATAAATAAAAAAGTTACTGTTTAACATTTAAAGTGACAGTAACGTTTTTCTGTTTTTAATTTTTTTACTTTGATCCATTGTGAATTAGAATGGACCAAGAGGCATTGCAAAGTGTCAATTGTTCTTTATGTTTTGATGCAATGTGGAACCACCGATCCCTTTCTGTTCCTCATATATTGAGAGGACTTTAAATTATAGGGATAAACTTTTTTCTGAGCCAACATTTTCTAAGACGGATGTTGTCCAGGAGTCTAATGACAATGTTCAATATATGCCGCAGCTTTCTCCTCAAGCGTCCCAAATTTTACCGCCCACACATGCAGTGTCCTGCGCTTCCCCTCTAACTCCTCCTGGACTTACATTGCAAGACATTGCTTTCCTCATGAATTCTGCAGTTTCTGATGCGTTGTCTGCTTTCCCCATGTTGCAGGGAAAACGCAAGAGAAAAAAAATAAACATTCAGTTAGCGAGGTTACTGATACAATTGTTGCTATTTCGAACGCCAACTCCCAGAAGCCTGAGGAGGAGGAGGATACTTCGGTAGCATCTGATGGTGATTCTGACAGTGTAATTCCTTCTGCTGATACTGAAGTTGTATCTTTTAGGTCTAAGTTAGAACACCTCCGTTTGTTACTCAAGGAGGTTTTAGCTACATTGGATGACAGCGACACTATGGTTGTAGTTAATCCTAAGAAATCCAGTAAACTAAACAAATATTTTGATGTACCTTCCTCGGTAGAGGTTTTTTCAGTACCAGACCGAGCTTCTGAGATCATTGCTAAGGAATGGGAGAGAAGAACTGGTCAAGAGAACTACTATCCCCATAGATGGTAGTTATGCCTTTAAAGATCCTATGGACAAAAAATTAGAGGGGTTAATCAAGAAGATGTATGTACACCAAGGTTAACAATGGCAACCTGCTGTGTGCATTGCTACTGTCACTAGTGCGGTGGCATATTGGTTTGATGCGTTGTCTGATGCTATTAGGACAGACACTCCCCTTGATGAGATCCAGGATAGGATAAAAGCCCTTAAGTTGGCTAATTCCTTTATTACTGATGCTTCCCTACAGGCTATCAAACTGGGAGCAAATATTTCAGGATTTGCTGTACTAGTAAGCAGAGCCTTATGGTTAAAACCTTGGTCTGCGGATGTGTCATCTAAGTCTAAACTTTTAGCGATTCCTTACAAGGGAAAGACCTTGTTTGGACCGGGTTTGACGGAAATAATGTCTGATATTACGGGAGGAAAGGGTCATCTTCTCCCTCAGGATAAGAGAAACAAGCAAAAGGGACGTCAGAGTAATTTTCGTTCCTTTCCAAATTTCAAGGGAAATTCTTCCGCTCCCTCTTCCAAGCAAGAACAGTCTAAACCTTCCTGGAGACCCAATCAGTCTTGGAACAAGGGAAACAATCCAAAAAGCCTGCTATTGAATCAAGGACAGCATGAAGGGCCTGCCCCAGATCCGGGACCGGATCTTGTAGGGGGCAGGCTTTCCTTCTTCGCTCAGGCTTGGGTTTGAGATGTTCAGGATCCCTGGGCAGTAGACATAATGTCCTAGGGATACAAACTAGAGTTCAAAAATGTTCCTCCCAGAGGCAGGTTTCTGCTTTCAAGATTATCTGTAGACCAGACAAAAAGAGGCTTTCTTACACTGTGTACGGGACCTCTCCGACCTGGGAGTGATAGTGATAGTGATAGTTCAGGAACGAGGTCTGGGGTTTTATTCCAGTCTGTTTGTGGTTCCCAAAAAGGAGGGAACCCTAAAGACCAATTTTAGATCTCAAGAGGCTAAACAAATTCCTCAGAGTACCGTCCTTCAAGATGGAAAATATTGGACCAAAGAAGAATGGAAAGAAGAGGGTCAATTTATGACAACGGTGTATTTAAAGGACGCGTACCTGCATGTTCCCATTCACAGGGATCATCACAAGTTTCTAAGGTTTGCATTTCTAGACAAATGTTCCCTTGTTTCCACCACAGACCTCTGCAGTTAAAGGGACAGTCTAGGCAAAAAATAAACTTTCATGATTCAGATAGAGCATGTAATTTTAACTTGGTATTCTTAGTTGAAAGCTTAACCTAGGAGGTTAATATGCTAATTTCTTAGACCTTGAAGCCCACCTCTTTCAGATTGCATTTTAACAGTTTTTCAACACTAGAGGGTGTTAGTTCACATATTTCATATAGATAACACTGTGCTCGTGCACGTGAAGTAATCTTGGAGCAGGCACTGATTGGCTAAACTGCAAGTCTGTCAAAAGAACTGAAAAAAGGGGCAGTTTGCAGAGGCTTAGATACAAGATTAATCACAGAGGTTAAAAGTATATTATTATAACTGTGTTGGTTATGTAAAACTGGGAAATGGGTAATAAAGGGATTTATCTATCTTTTAAAACAATAAAAATTCTGGTGTAGACTGTCACTTTAAACATGCTCAGTCAATGGAACGGAGATTATGCAGATTTGTCTCGATGAATACAGCTTGAGCAGGAGACAAGGGATTCTCTTCTTTGGTGGTTGTCTCTGGATCATCTCTCCCAGGGAACCTGCTTTCGCAGACCCTCTTGGGTGATTGTGACAACAGACGCCAGCCTTCTAGGATGGGGAGCAGTCTGTGGCTTTCTAAAGGCGCAGGGAACTTGGACTCAGTCAGAGTCGGTTCTGCCCATAAACATTCTGGAGCTCAGAGCAATCTTCAATGCTCTTCTGGCCTGGCCCCAGTTAGCCTCGGCCCGGTTCATCAGGTTCCAGTCGGACAACATAACTATAGTAGCTTACATCAAACATCAGGGAGGTACACGGAGTTTCTTAGTCATGATAGAGGTAGCCAAGATAATTTGGTGGGCGGAGACCCACAATTGTTGTCTGTCAGCGATCCACATCCCAGGGGTGGACAACTGGACGTGGACTTCCTGAGCAGACAGACCTTTCATCCGGGGGAGTGGGAACTTCACCCGGAAGTGTTTTCCAGCCTGATTCTCAAATGGGGTCAGCAGGAATTGGATCTCATGGCATCTCGGCAGAATGCCAAGCTTCCGAAGTACGGATCGAGGTTAAGGGACCCCCAGGCTGTACTGATAGACGCCCTGGCGGTACCTCGGAATTTTAGTCTTGCATACCTATTTCCTCCGTTCGCTCTTCTTCCTCGGGTCAAGCAGGAGAGGGCGTCGGTAATCCTCATTGCACCGACTTGGCCGCAGGATTTGGTATGCAGATCTGGTGGACATGTCATCTCTTCCACCTTGGAGACTTCCGTTGAGGAAGGACCTTCTACTTCAAGGGCCCTTCCTTCATACAAATCTAGTTTCTCTGAAGCTGACTGCTTGGAGATTGAACGCTTAATATTATCCAAGTGGGGATTTTTGGAATCGGTTTATAGAGACCATGATTCAGGCTTGTAAACCTGTGACTAGAAAGATTTACTACAAGATATGGCGTAAATATCTATATTGGTGTGAATCCAAGGGCTACTCTTGGAGTAGAGTTAGGATTCCTAGAATTCTGTCCTTTCTCCAAGAAGGTTTGGAGCAGGGTTTATCGGCAAGTTCCCTAAAGGGTCAAATATCTGCCTTGTCTACTTTGTTACATAAACTAAAAATCATTACGTACACCGTGGGCATTCCACAGTAAATTACGAATCTAACCACCTACAGCTCCTAAGTAACAATTCATTTAACATCCAAGTTTTACCCAATATTTATTGAATTACATGAATTTCTTCAAACTATTAACCAAACTATAGGCTGACACCAAGTTTAAATTATTGCTATAATACAAGTCTATAACAGACCAACACATGGGTCTCACCAGCCCTGTGTTTTCTCAATTCCTACCACCAATCTATTTGGGGCACACACAATAGAGGGAATATACCCCAGACCATATTTTATTGCCCCGGCCAACAAAATACACAAGTCGCCACCCAGCGATCACAAGCGTAATAATTCAGATACATCTGAATATGATTAGTGATTGCTGGCCCTGCAACAAAATAACCTATTTATCAGGGGGAAAATCAATCCAGTTTTTCACTGCTATATTCACAAATTAACACCTATCGCTCAGATCACTAGCGCAATATTCGAGATTTATCTGAATACTATGAGAGATTGTTGATCTCGTATACAGTGTAACACAGTAACTTAATGTATGAAGAAAATCAGTAATACAATTCTACAACAGTCGACTTTATTACATGCAATTTTGTTACTATACTGCATTGTATCAACATACATTTCCCAGTCAGAGTGCAACAACCGCCCTTAAGATATTAGACCATTAACTAATATATGTGATACTAAATATCCTTTTGACATAGGCTCCAATTTACCTCACTGTATCACCTATACTGATATATGGTATCCATCTCACCGCGTTGATTTTAACCTTAGAGTGTTCTGTGAGTATTTTTGTTCAAGACAATTTTATTTTGTGACATAATAAAAGTTATGTTTTATTACGATCCGTCAAGCACCGCGTCCAGAGTCTGGGCACCAGAGTGCTAAATGTGCATGCTGTCCTGTGGAATTCTTTATTTCCACAAAAAATCTTTTGTGTATATAATTTCTATGCACAAGCACCAACCCACAAAATTAATATATAGGATTAATTGTGAGACACAATTTCTCCAACATAGGTGTGTCCGGTCCACGGCGTCATCCTTACTTGTGGGATATTCTCTTCCCCAACAGGAAATGGCAAAGAGCCCAGCAAAGCTGGTCACATGATCCCTCCTAGGCTCCGCCTACCCCAGTCATTCTCTTTGCCGTTGTACAGGCAACATCTCCACGGAGATGGCTTAGAGTTTTTTAGTGTTTAACTGTAGTTTTTATTATTCAATCAAGAGTTTGTTATTTTAAAATAGTGCTGGTATGTACTATTTACTCAGAAACAGAAAAGAGATGAAGATTTCTGTTTGTATGAGGAAAATGATTTTAGCACCGTAACTAAAATCCATGGCTGTTCCACACAGGACTGTTGAGAGCAATTAACTTCAGTTGGGGGAACAGTGTGCAGTCTCTTACTGCTTGAGGTATGACACATTCTAACAAGACGATGTAATGCTGGAAGCTGTCATTTTCCCTATGGGATCCGGTAAGCCATGTTTATTAAGATAGTAAATAAGGGCTTCACAAGGGCTTATTAAGACTGTAGACTTTTTCTGGGCTAAATCGATTCATTATTAACACATATTTAGCCTTGAGGAATCATTTATTCTGGGTATTTTGATATGATTATATCGGCAGGCACTGTTTTTGACACCTTATTCTTTAGGGGCTTTCCCTAATCATAGTCAGAGCCTCATTTTCGCGCCGGTATGGCGCACTTGTTTTTGAGGACAGCATGGCATGCAGCTGCATGTGTGTGGAGCTCTGTTACATAGAAAAGTCTTTCTGAAGGCATCATTGGTATCGTATTCCCCTTTGGGCTTGGTTGGGTCTCAGCAAAGCAGATTCCAGGGACTGTAAAGGGGTTAAATATAAAAACGGCTCCGGTTCCGTTATTTTAAGGGTTAAAGCTTCCAAATTTGGTGTGCAATACTTTTAAGGCTTTAAGACACTGTGGTGAAATTTTGGTGAATTTTGAACAATTCCTTCATACTTTTTCGCAATTGCAGTAATAAAGTGTGTTTAGTTTAAAATTTAAAGTGACAGTAACGGTTTTATTTTAAAACGTTTTTTGTGCTTTGTTATCAAGTTTATGCCTGTTTAACATGTCTGAACTACCAGATAGATTGTGTTCTGACTGTGGGGAAACCAAGGTTCCTTCTCATTTAACTATATGTATTTTATGTCATAAAAAAAAAAAAAAAAAAAAAAAAAAAATTTAGTAAAAATGATGCCCAAGATGATTCCTCAAGTGAGGGGAGTAAGCATGGTACTGCATCATCCCCTCCTTCGTCTACACCAGTCTTGCCCATACAGGAGGCCCCTAGTACATCTAGTGCGCCAATACTCCTTACTATGCAACATTTAACGGCTGTAATGGATAATTCTATCAAAAACATTTTAGCCAATATGCCCACTTATCAGCGAAAGCGCGACTGCTCTGTTTTAGAAAATTCTGTAGAGCATGAGAACGCTGATGATATGGTTTCTGAAGGGCCCCTACACCAGTCTGAGGGGGCCAGGGAGGTTTTGTCTGAGGGAGAAATTTCAGATTCAGGAAACATTTCTCAACAAGCTGAACCTGATGTGATTACTTTTAAATTTAAGTTGGAACATCTCCGCGCTCTGCTTAAGGAGGTGTTATCCAATTTGGATGATTGTGATTATCTGGTCATTCCAGAACCACTATGTAAAATGGAAAAGTTCTTAGAGGCCCCGGGGCCCCCCGAAGCTTTTCCTATATCCAAGCGGGTGGCGTACATTGTTAGTAAAGAATGGGACAGGCCCGGTATACCTTTAGTACCTCCCCCCATATTTATAAAATTGTTTTCCTATAGTCGACCCCAGAAAGGACTGATGGCAGACAGTCCCCAAGGTCGAGGGGGTGGTTTCTACTCTACACAAGCGCGCCACTATACCCATAGAAGATAGTTGTGCTTTCCAAGATCCTATGGATAAAAAATTAGAAGGTCTGCTAAAGATGTTTGTTCAGCAAGGTTCCCTTCTACAACCAATTGCATGCATTGTCCCTGTCACTGCAGCCGCGTGTTTCTAGTTTGATGAGCTAGGAAAGGCGATTATTAGTAATTCTTCTTCTTATGAGGAGATTATGGACAGAATTCGTGCTCTTAAATTGGCTAATTCTTTCACCCTAGACGCCACCTTGCAATTGGCTAGGTTAGCGGCGAAAAAATTCTGGGTTTGCTATTGTGGTGCAGAGCGCTTTGGTTAAAATCTTGGGCAGCGGATGCGTCTTCCAAGAACAAATTGCTTGACATTCCTTTCAAGGGGAAAAACACTCTTTGGCCCTGACTTGAAAGAGATTATCTCTGATATCACTGGGGGCAAGGGCCACGCCCTTCCTCAGGATAGGTCTTTTCAAGACCAAAAATAAACCTAAGTTTCGTCCCTTTCGCAGAAACGGATCAGCCCCAAGGGCTACGTCCTCTAAGCAGGAAGGTAATACTTCTCAAGCCAATCCAGCCTGGAGACCTATGCAAGGCTGGAACAAAGGAAAGCAGGCCAGGAAACCTGCCACTGCTACCAAGACAGCATGAAATGCGGGCCCCCGATCCGGGACCGGATCTGGTGGGGGGCAGACTCTCTCTCTTCGCTCAGGCTGGGGCAAGAGATGTTCTGGATCCTTGGGCGCTAGAAATAGTCTCCCAAGGTTATTCTCTGGAGTTCAAGGGGCTTCCTCCAAGGGGGAGGTTCCACAGGTCTCAGTTGTCTTCAGACCACATAAGAAGACAGGCATTCTTACTTTGGGTAGAAGACCTGCTAAAAATGGGAGTGATTCATCCTGTTCCATTAGGAGAACAAGGGATGGGGTTCTACTCCAATCTGTTCATAGTTCCCAAAAAAGAGGGAACGTTCAGACCAATCTTAGATCTCAAGATCTTGAACAAGTTTCTCAAGGTTCCATCGTTCAAGATGGAAACCATTCGAACACTTCTTCCTTCCATCCAGGAAGGTCAATTCATGACCAAGGTGGATTTCAAGGATGCGTATCTACATATTCCTATCCACAAGGAACATCATCGGTTCCTAAGGTTTGCATTCCTGGACAAGCATTTCCAGTTCGTGGCGTTTTCTTTCGGATTAGCCACTGCTCCTAGGATTTTCTCATAGGTACTAGGGTCCCTTCTGGCGGTGCTAAGACCAAGGGGCATTGCTGTAGTACCTTACTTGGACGACATTCTGATTCGAGCGTCGTCCCTTCCTCAAGTAAAGGCTCACACGGACATTGTCCTGGCCTTTCTCAGATCTCACGGATGGAAAGTGAACGTGGAAAAGAGTTCTCTATCTCCGTCAACGAGGGTTCCCTTCTTGGGAACTATAATAGACTCCTTAGAAATGAGGATTTTTCTGACAGAAGCCAGAAAAACAAAACTTCTAGACTCTTGTCGGATACTTCATTCCGTTCCTCTTCCTTCCATAGCGCAGTGCATGGAAGTGATAGGTTTGATGGTAGCGGCAATGGACATAGTTCCTTTTGTGCGCATTCATCTAAGACCATTACAACTGTTCATGCTCAGTCAGTGGAATGGGGACTATTCAGACTTGTCTCCGAAGATACAAGTAAATCAGAGGACCAGAGACTCATTCCGTTGGTGGCTGTCCCTGGACAACCTGTCACAAGGGATGACCTTCCGCAGACCAGAGTGGGTCATTGTCACGACCGACGCCAGTCTGATGGGCTGGGGCGCGGTCTGGGGATCCCTGAAAGCTCAGGGTCTTTGGTCTCGGGTAGAATCTCTTCTACCGATAAATATTCTGGAACTGAGAGCGATATTCAATGCTCTCAAAGCTTGGCCTCAGCTAGCGAGGGCCAAGTTCATACATCAACCATCAGGGGGGAACAAGGAGTTCCCTAGCGATGGAAGAAGTGACCAAAATCATTCTATGGGCGGAGTCTCACTCCTGCCACCTGTCTGCTATCCACATCCCAGGAGTGGAAAATTGGGAAGCGGATTTTCTGAGTCGTCAGACATTGCATCCGGGGGAGTGGGAACTCCATCCGGAAATCTTTGCCCAAGTCACTCAACCGTGGGGCATTCCAGACATGGATCTGATGGCCTCTCGTCAGAACTTCAGAGTTCCTTACTACGGGTACAGATCCAGGGATCCCAAGGCGGCTCTAGTGGATGCACTAGTAGCACCTTGGACCTTCAAACTAGCTTATGTGTTCCCGCCGTTTCCTCTCATCCCCAGGCTGGTAGCCAGGATCAATCAGGAGAGGGCGTCGGTGATTTTGATAGCTCCTGCGTGGCCACGCAGGACTTGGTATGCAGATCTGGTGAATATGTCATCGGCTCCACCATGGAAGCTACCTTTGAGACGAGACCTTCTTGTTCTAGGTCCGTTCGACCCACTCCAGCTGACTGCTTGGAGATTGAACGCTTGATCTTATCAAAGCGAGGGTTCTCAGATTCTGTTATTAATACTCTTGTTCAGGCCTGAAAGCCTGTAACCAGAAAAATTACCACATAATTTGGTATATCTGTTGGTGTGAATCTGCAGGATTCCCTTGGGACAAGGTTAAGATTCCTAAGAGTCTATCCTTCCTTCGAGAAGGATTGGAAAAAGGATTATCTGCAAGTTCCTTGATGGGACAGATTTCTGCCTTGTCTGTGTTACTTCACAAAAAGCTGGCAGCTGTGCCAGATGTTCTAGCCTTTGTTCAGGCTCTGGTTAGAATCAAGCCTGTTTACAAAATTTTGACTCCTCCTTGGAGTCTCAACCTAGTTCTTTCAGTTCTTCAGGGGGTTCCGTTTGAACCCTTACATTCCGTTGATATTAAGTTATTATCTTGGAAAGTTTTGTTTTTGGTTGCAATTTCTTCTGCTAGAAGAGTTTCAGAATTATCTGCTCTGCAGTGTTCTTCTCCTTATCTGGTGTTCCATGCAGATAAGGTGGTTTTGCGTACTAAACCTGGTTTTCTTCCAAAAGTTGTTTCTAACAAAAACATTAACCAGGAGATAGTTGTGCCTTCTTTGTGTCCTAATCCAGTTTCAAAGAAGGAACGTTTGTTGCACAACTTGGATGTAGTTCGTGCTCTCAAATTTTACTTAGCAGCTACTAAGGATTTCAGACAAACTTTGTCTTTGTTTGTTGTTTATTCTGGTAAACGGAGAGGTCAAAAAGCAACTTCTACCTCTCTCTCCTTCTGGATTAAAAGCATTATCCGATTGGCTTATGAGACTGCCGGACGGCAGCCTCCTGAAAGAATCACAGCTCACTCCACTAGGGCTGTGGCTTCCACATGGGCCTTCAAGAACGAGGCTTCTGTTGATCAGATATGTAAGGCAGCGACTTGGTCTTCACTGCACACTTTTTCTAAATTTTACAAATTTGATACTTTTGCTTCTTCTGAGGCTATTTTTGGGGGAGAGGTTTTGCAAGCCGTGGTGCCTTCCATTTAGGTGACCTGATTTGCTCCCTCCCTTCATCCGTGTCCTAAAGCTTTGGTATTGGTTCCCACAAGTAAGGATGACGCCGTGGACCGGACACACCTATGTTGGAGAAAACAGAATTTATGTTTACCTGATAAATTACTTTCTCCAACGGTGTGTCCGGTCCACGGCCCGCCCTGGTTTTTTTAATCAGGTCTGATAATTTATTTTCTTTAACTACAGTCACCACGGTAACATATGGTTTCTCCTATGCAAATATTCCTCCTTAACGTCGGTCGAATGACTGGGGTAGGCGGAGCCTAGGAGGGATCATGTGACCAGCTTTGCTGGGCTCTTTGCCATTTCCTGTTGGGGAAGAGAATATCCCACAAGTAAGGATGACGCCGTGGACCGGACACACCGTTGGAGAAAGTAATTTATCAGGTAAACATAAATTCTGTTTTTTTAGTTTACCTCACATCATTCCATAATTATACTTATATGTGGGGACTGCCTACAATAGTGCCATTGTTAAAGTTTGTTTCTTTTGTTACATAAACATCTGGCGGACGTACCAGACGTGCAATAGTTTTGTCAGGCCTTGGTTAGGATCAGGCCTTTGTTGAAACCAGTTACTCTTTTCTGGAGTCTTAATTTAGTTCTTAAGGTTCTTCAATGGGCTCCGTTTGAGCCTATGCATTCCTTAGATATTAAGTTATCTTTTTTTGTTTGTTTTTGCTATTTCATCTGCTCGTAGAAGGTCAGAGCTCTCGGCATTACAGTATGACTCTCCTTACCTTATTTTTCATTCGGATAAGGTAGTTTTATGTACCAAGTTAGGGTTTCTCCCTAAAGTAGTTTCTGACTGGAGCATTAATCAGGAGATTGTTGATCCTCCTTCTCAGAAGGAACGACTTCTGCACTATCTAGACGTGGTACATGCACTAAAATGCATGCACTAAAATTTTATTTACAGGCAACTAAGGATTTTCGTCAGTCTTCTGCCTTGTTTGTAGTTTTCTCGGGAAAACGTAAGGGACAAAAGCTACGGCTACTTCTCTTTCCTTGTGGCTGAAGAGTATCATACGGTTTGCCTATGAAACTGCTGGACAACAACCTCCAGAGAGGGTTACTGCTCATTCCACGAGAGCTTCCTCATGGGCATTCAAAAATGAAGCTTCTGTAGAACAGATTTGCAAGGCTGCAACTTGGTCCTCTCTTCACACTTTTTCAAAATTTTTCAAAATTCTATAAATTTGAAACTTTTGCCTCAGCTGAGGCTGCTTTTGGGAGCAAGGTTCTTCAAGCAGTGGTGCCTTCCTTTTAGGTTCCCTGTCTTGTCCCTCCCTTATCATCTGTGTACTCTGGCTTGGGTATTGATTTCCATTAGTAATTGGATGATCCATGGACTCATCGTGTCATTAGAAAGAAAACAAAATTTATGCTTACCTGATAAATTTCTTTCTTTCTTGACACGATGAGTCCACGGCCCGCCCTGTTCTTTAGACAGGGTGTTAGTATGTTATAAACTTCAGACACCTCTGCACCTTGTTACTTCCTTTCTCTCCTTTACTTCAGTCGAATGACTGGGGTGGGAGGGAAGGGAGGTGATATTTAACAGCTTTGCTCTGGTGCTCTTTGCCGCCTCCTGCTGGGCAGGAGTGATATTCCCATTAGTAATTAGATGATCCGTGGACTCATTGTGTCAATAAAGCAATGAATTTATCAGGTAAGCATAAATTTTGTTTTTGTTTTCCCCATCAGTGAAGAAGTTACTGGAGACATTAGTGACTCAATGGATTTTGTCTTGCTAAACTTTGCTGAAATGAACAAGCTCTGGGTTAGAATGCAGCACCAAGGACACAGTCGTGACAAAGAGAAGAGAGAGCGGGAGAGGCAAGAGCTTCGAATTTTGGTGGGAACAAATTTAGTACGGTTGAGCCAGCTGGAAGGGGTGAATGTGGAGAGATATAAGCAGGTATGATAATTCTCTAAAAAGCGAAACTGAGGAATGACAAAATAGTCACATGAGGGACATTAAACCTCAATTATTTTACACCATTCTGTAGTATTGGGGTATAGGGCACTCCAATTTTTTTTTTTATAGCTTTTGTTCTCCGATGTATTGGCCCCCATAAGTGCTGTTGTTCACCTTTTGATAAACTACAAGTATGTTTAATTTCTTCTCTGCTGTTAATTGTGCAGAAAATTGCTACTTTGAAGGGTCAGTAAGGTTAAGCATGTTTGAGACACAACAGATCATTCTGAACAGTTTTCTAATTTGCTTTGTTCTATTGGTTTCCTTAGTTGAAGAGTTAACTTAAAAAAATATATTTTATTTTAATTTTACATATTTTTTTTTTCTGATAGAAAAGCAATAAAATAAATATAATAAACATCTTTCCTGACACCTTATGGAAGAGCTCTGTTTCAGTGTCATTACAGTTTGGGAACTGCCTACACTATGTTGCCCTAATTCTTTGGTACTTTAGAAATGATAAAAAGCATATTAAAGGTTTTTTTCTTTGTTGCATCTGAGAGTTTTTTTTTTTTCTCTCTTTTATTTACTAATCCTCAAGTGGAATTAGAAAAGTGAAGTAAAGCAATACATAATACAATATCAGCGTGTGTACAGTTCAAAAGAAAGATGATTGTGCAGATGTCATCTCAAAAGCATATAATGGGTTAGTTCCCACTTGAGAATTTTTTTTATTTTGCAACTAAAAACTAACTAAAATAAAAGCTAAAAAAAATAAGAGAGAAATAAAGACAGTAACAAACAAGCCTGCTGGCTAACTAAATAACATTATTAAACTGACTAAAGCTGCACAGCTGCCACTGGATCTTAAAGGGACTGTTTACCCAACATGTTACTCTCCTTTAATTTGTTCCCAATGATCTATTTTACCTGCTGGATTGTATTTTATATATATATTACAAATAACTTATTAGCCTTTTATATTGGCATTTGAAATAGTTGGTTTAGCCTGTAGTATCCCTACCTATACTGAAAGTTTCTATACCTAGGTATGTGCTATTGCATAACTATGTAAACACAGCCAGCAGAAGAAATTGCACTTACAGTGGAAGGTGGAAGAGATAAAGCTCTAAAATGTTAATTTTTCAATCTTTCTAGGTATCTTACAGAGATAAGAAAGGGAAGCATTTGAGCGATAAGATAACAAGATCTGATCGCACTGCAAGCTTAACCTATTTTGATGGGCTGTGGTTTCAAAAAGCAAATAGTTATTTAATTGGCAAAAGGAAGCATTAATCAATTACTCATACATTTGAGACCCTGCAGCTGCTAGAACAAATCATTGGGAACACATTAAGGGGAAAACAATTTTACAGTGTACTATCCCTTTAAACATACCTACTATGAGTCAACATCAGGAGAAGCATGAGGCCTGCCCAGGAATAACATCCAGGTCAAGAAGTCCAGTCAGTGAAACCTCTCACTACCAGTCTCTAATCAAAAAAATTATCAAGTGTCTAGTGTTGCTAAGTTCCCTCGGCCCTTAAGTTGTTTAGGCATTAGAAAGGTACTCCCTCAAGGGGAATAGCAGCTGAGTGTGTAATGGGACAGAAAGATGTAGTAAATAGGGTTCCCATGTGGTTTTGAAGTGTTTAATTATGTGTTCAATGTCAATTTTAACATCTGCCTCTTCTATAAAGTCGTATAAGGTGCATCAGGTGTGGAGCCTTCAATGATATCCAGCATTTAAGTATTAATATCCTGGCTGGTAGTAAGGAAATATTTATCAGTCGTATGAAAAATGAGTATGACCAAATAAGAAGAAAAGCATCCTACATCGATAAACCTCTTTGCATGCAACAGACTCTAGATAACAAGTATTGTGTCTTGCACCAAAATTGACTTATTTTTGAACAACTCCAAAAAAGGTGTGCAATATCAGGGTTAGCAGTCAAACATTTAGTGCATTCGTTTATTGCACCTGGAACCCATTGTGTTCGTAATTTAGGAGTAATATAGCTAAGGTGAATCAATTTTGTGGGGAACGACGTGTAAGTTCTAAGCTGGTGAATAGTAAATTGGTAAGTTTGTTTAAAATTGCATGCCCTATCTGAATTATTAAAGTTTCATTTTGATTAGACTGTCCCTTTTTAATTCAGATTTAACTGATCAAATATTGAGACGTTTGGGAATCATGCTGGTTTGGTTCTGTAAAAGTAAGTCGTCAGTATATAAACATAATTGAAGTGAGTCCCAATTTTGATGTCCTCCAAGGTCTTTCTAATGTAAATGGCTAGTTGCTATATTGCCAAGTTAAAAAGAAGTAAAAATAGGACATAGGCGTGTGGGCACAAATATAATGTTTGAATATGATTATTGAAGTCGCCCCTGATCCCAGACCTGTCCGAAGAATTCACAAGTGTTCCCATTAAACTCTGTTGAATTCCTTCTCTGTGTCAACTGCGAGTAGACAGTCATCCGACAGAGTCAACACTTCGGTCACATTTAGTCTGCCAGAAGTGAGAGCTCACTGTCGGTGTTCCCTGAATATTTGCTACTGAAGAACTATTTTATATGAATCCCATTTGGTCATTATGAATAATATCACCCACTACTTTGGCAAGTCTGTCCACTAGTATCGCAGTAGATAGCTAATGGTGTAGTTAGAGGAAGGTAGAGTCGGGTCTCGGTCTGGTTCAAGATTATACAGATCTGCAAAGTCACCTGGTGGTGTGATCGAGCAGTCAAATTAGGCAGAGAACAAGTTTGCTACCGTAGGGCTCATTTCCATTTAAAGGGGAGGAGAGTCCACAGCTTCATTCCTTACTTGTGGGAATAAAGAACCTGGCCACCAGGAGGAGGCAAAGACACCCCAGCCAAAGGCTTAAATACCTCCCCCACCTCCCTCATCCCCCAGTCATTCTTTGTCTTTCGTCACAGGTGGTTGGCAGAGAAGTGTCGGAAGATTCGGAGTAGTCTCCGGAAGATTCGGTGTAGTCTCTTATGGAGTGTAGTACTCTTCGGAATGGGACTGGAGTTTTAAGTAGCCCTGTCAGCCTCTCAGTGAGAGCTTGGGTGAATGTTAGAGACCGGAGATGCAGGGAGAGTTTTCTGCAAAACCATCCCGACTCATTTTTAACAGCTCCATAAGCAATCTGAGTTGACGAGTTTTGCTGCCTGCTTCCTCACCCAAGTCCATGTCAGGAGCGACGCTACTACACTGTCACACTTGAGAGGCCACGTTCCTGTTTCACGGCGTAGATTCTGGTAAGATTGTTTAATTTTTTATACACAAAATGTAAACGCAGAAGACAGGGTCACAGGGTTAATATCCCTTGTAGGGGGATTATTGAACAGGGGGGGTTTGTACATGATATTAATTGTCATTGCTGCGATATGTGCGATATGAGGCTCTGGCAATGGGTGGACTTTGTTTAATTTCCGGAAGTACTTGCGCGGACAAATTGACGCAATTTTCACTCTAGTGCAGAGGCGGACCTGCAAGGCATTCCTTCTGGCAATGGGTGGGACCTAGTCGACTTCCTCTGCTTGTCCAGTGGTTGCAGGAGACGTAACGGTTTCTGTGGTCCGGGTCATTGGAGGTTGTGAGTGTGTAATAAAGGCGCAAGCTATGGAAGACTCTGACGCGTTAGAGGGTACTCCCTCTTTAACAAAGTCTAGTACCTGTGTTTGTGAGGAGGTTCTGGTAAATCCGCCTGCCCAACTATGTACCACATGCCTTGATAAAGTTATGACATCTAGAAAGAATAGGATGTCTAGTACTACTGAGCCATCCACCTCTGAGGGTTCTCCGTCCCGTGAGGTGCGTTCCCTACATTCATCTTAAGATTACATATGCAGCGCCCCAGGGCGCGACTATTTCTCCTACAGGAGAGATCCGTTGGCCGCCAGATTTTGTCTAAGGTGATAAGTGCCTTACCACGTTCTGCTAAATGCAAGCGTAAGGTGAAATATGGCGATCCGACCCAGGGGGTCATCTACTCCAATGGATATTTCAGAAAGATTATCCGCTGACGAGGACGACTCTGAATCTTCGGAGGACGTTCCTTCGTGGTTCACTAATTCTTTTATTTGTGATGCCAATATGCAAATTATTCGCCTGAACGCTAAGGTGTCAGGTTATTCCGTATTAGCCTGCAGGGCTCTGTGGCTTAAATCGTGGTTTGTGGACATGACCTCTAAGTCTAGACTGCTATCCCTTTCAGTGAAAGATCCTGTTTGGTCAGGGTTTGGACTCGATCATATCTATGGTTACAGGAGGCAAGGGCGCTTTCCTACTGCAGGATAAGACGGTTAAGCCTAAGGGATCTTCTTTTTGTCCCTTTCATGCGGACAAGGCCCAATGCCAACAGCCCGCCTCGAAAGCAGAGCAGTCCAAGGGCACTTGGAAGCCAGCTCAGTCTTGGAATAAGTCCAAGCAGAGTAAGAAGCCCGCCGAAACAAAGTCGGAATGAAGGGGCGGCCCCCGACCGGTCTCCGGACCAAGTAGGGGGCAGATTATCTCTCTTCTCAGAAGTCTAGTTGGAGGACATTCAGGACCCTTGGGTTCTGGAGGTAGTCGCCCAGGGTTACAAGATAGGTTTGACAGGAGGAATCTGTCCCTTGGCGGATGAGATCTGAAAACTATCTGCAAGACCAGAGAAGAGGGACACCTTTCTAGAATGTGTCAGGGATCTCTCTTCTCTCAGAGTAATTGTACCAGTACCCCCACCAGAAAGGGGTCTAGGGTACAATTCAAATCTTTTCGTGGTCCCAAAGGAGGAGGGCACGTTCCGCCCGATTCTAGACCTAATGTGTTTAAACAAGTTTCTGGCTGTTCCATCGTTCAAAATGGAAACGATCAGATTCTGCTCCTAGTTCAAGAGGGTCAGTTCATGACGACAATAGACTTGAAGGATGCCTACCTTCATGTTCCAATCCACAGGGATAACTTCAGGTTCCTAAGATTTGCATTTCTGGACCAACATTTCCAGTTTGTGGCCCTTCCCTTTGGTCTGGCGACGGCCCTGAGAGTCTTCACAAAGGTTCTGGGGACGCTACTTGCAGTGGCCAGATCTAGGGGCATTGCTGTGGCGCCCTATCTGGACGACATCTTAGTCCAGGCGCCGTCGTTCAGTCTCACAGAGGATCACTCGAGGACCTTCTTCTTTTGCTCCAATCTCACGGTTGGAAGATAAACTCAGGAAAAAGCTCCCTGATTCCCAGCAACAGGGTGGAGTTCCTGGGAATGATAATTCTATATCCATGAGGATATTTCTCACAGATCAGCGACGCAGGAAGATTGCGTCCACCTGTCTTGCCCTTCAGTCCTCCTCCAATCCCTCAGGGGCTCAGAGTATGAAGGTGATCTGGCTCATGGTGTCCAGGTTCCACCTCAGACCTCTTCAGTTGTGCATGTTGAGACAGTGGAATGGCGATCATACAGACCTATCCCAACAAATTTCTTTGGACGATCGGACAAGGGACTCTCTTGGTGGATCCGTCCAGAACAACTATACCAAGGGACATCCTTCCTAAGACCATCCTGGGAGATTGTAACCACGGACGCAAGTCTGGCAGGATGGGGGGCTGTTTGGGGTGCCAGGATGGCACAGGGAAAATAGTCTTGAGAGAAGTCTCTCCTCCCGATCCAATATTCTGGAACTCAGAGTGATCTACGATGCTCTGAGGGCGTGGCCTCTACTGGGGGCGTTCAACTTAATTAGATTCCAGACAGACAACATCACCTCGGTGGCTAACATCAACCACCAGGGGGGACGAGAAGCTCTTTAGTAATGAGGGAGGTTTCTTGGATATCGGATTGGGCAGAGTTGCAGAACTGCTCGCTCTCCGCAATCCACATTCCGGGTGTGGACAACAGGATAGCAGATTTCCTCAGCAGGCAATTCTTCCATCTGGGGGAATGGTCTCTCCATCCCGAGGTGTTTTGCGGACATTTGTCACAGATGGGGGACGCCGAAGATAGACCTCATGGCGTCCAGACTCAATTTCAAGCTACCCAGATACTGGTCGCAGTTCAGGGATCCCCAGACGGAGCTGATAGATGCTTTAGAGGTGCTTTGGGAGTTCAACCTAGTATAAATTTTTCCATTGTTGCCACTTCTACCTCGTGTAGTGGCCCACATCAAGCAGGAGCAAGCTTCGCCTATTCTGATTGCTCCGTCGTGGCTGCGGAGGACGTGGTTTGCGGATATGGTGGGGATGTCATCTTCTCCTCCATGGAGGTTACCTTGTCGCAGGGATCTGTTGGTACAGGGTCCTTTTCAACATCAAAATCTAGATTCTCTGAGACTGACTGCGTGGAGATTGAACGCTTAGTCTTGGCCAAGAGAGGGTTTTCTGAGAGAGTGATTAACACTCTCGTTCAGGCCAGGAAGCTGGTCACTCGTCGCATCTATCACAGGGTGTGGATGACTTACTTATCCTGGTGTGAGAAGTATGGATATCCTTGGCACAAGATTAAGCTATCCAGGAATGGTTGGAGGAGGGGCTTGCCGCAAGTTTCTTAAAGGGACAAATTTCGGCATTATCTGTTTTGTTGCAGAAGAGGCTCGCTGAGCTACCTGATATTCAGTCTTTTGTTCAGACTCTGTCTAGAATCAGGCATGTTTTTAGACAGTCAGCTCCTCCCTGGAGCTTGAATCTGGTTCTGAAGGTGTTGCAGAGGGTTCCGTTTGAACCTATGCACTCTACTGACATTAAGATTCTTTCCTGGAAGATTCTCTTTCTGTTGGCCATTGCATTGGCGCGCAGAGTCTCTGAGTTGGCGGCCTTGTAATTTGAGCCTCCTTATTTGGTCTTTCACGCTGATAAGGCGGTTCTTCACACTGGTTTGGGATTTCTTCCCAAGGTTGTGTCTAACCGTAACATCAATCAGGAAATAGTTGTTCCTTCTTTGTGTCCTAACCCCTCTTCTCCTAAGGAGAGGTTACTTCATAATTTGGACGTGCTACGAGCCTTGAAGTTTTATCTTCAGGCTCCAAAGGATTTCAGACAATCTAGTTCTCACTTTGGTGTATATAGGGAAGCGCAAGGGGCAGAAAGCCTCTTCAACTTCTTTCTTCTTTTGATTGAGGAGCATGATTCGCTTAGCCTTTGAGACAGTGGGACATAAGCCTCCTCAGAGGATCACGGCTCATTCGACTAGAGCGGTGGCTTCTTCTTGGGCCTTCAAGAATGAGGCCTCTATGGAGCAGATTTGTAAGGCAGCTACCTGGTCTTCCTTAAATACTTTTACAAAATTTTACAAATTTTACGTTTTTGCTTCGGCGGAAGCAGTTTTCAGGAGACCGGTTTCACAGGCTGTCGTGCCCTCAGATTAGGGTCTGCCTTCCTTTTGCCCTTCCGTTTTTCATTCAGTGTCCTCTTGAGCTTGGATATTTTTTCCCACAAGTAATGAATGAAACCGTGGACACTCCTCCCCTTTAGATGGAAAACATAAATTATGCTTGCCTGATAATTTTATTTCCGTCGAGGGGAGGAGAGTCCATGGCTCCCGCCCATTGATCCGGTAGGCGGACCTAAATTTATTTTTTTGTTCTTCTGGCACCATTTATACCCTGATATTTCTCCTACTGTTCCTTGTTCCCTCGGCAGAATGACTGGGGGATGAGGGAGATTGGGGAGGTATTTAAGCCTTTGGCTGGGGTGTCTTTGCCTCCTCTTGGTGGCCAAGTACTTTATTCCCACAAGTAATGAATGAAGCTGTAGACTCTCCTCTCCTCGATGGAAATAAAATTATCAGGTAAGCATAATTTATGTTTCTCTTGTAAGGTGTATCCAGTCCACGGATCATCCATTACTTGTGGGATATTCTCCTTCCCAACAGGAAGTTGCAAGAGGATCACCCACAGCAGAGCTGCTATATAGCTCCTCCCCTAACTGCCATATCCAGTCATTCTCTTGCAACTCTCAACAAGCATGGAGGTAGTAAGAGGAAAGTGGTGAAATGTAGCTGTTATCTTGCTTCAATCAAAAGTTTGTTATTTTTAAATGGTACCGGAGTTGTACTATTTTGTCCCAGGCAGAAAAATAGAAGAATCTGCCTGTGATTTCTATGATCTTAGCAGGTTGTAACTAACAGGTTGGAACCTTCAGACCAATTTTGGATCTAAAGATCTTAAACAAATTCCTCAGAGTTCCATCATTCAAGATGGAGACTATTCGTACCATCCTACCTATGATCCAGGAGGGTCAATACATGACTACAGTGGATTTAAAGGATGCTTATCTTCACATTCCGATACACAAAGATAATCATCGGTTTCTCAGGTTTGCCTTCCTAGACAGGCATTACCAGTTTGTAGCTCTTCCCTTTGGGTTAGCTACAGCCCCAAGAATTTTTACGAAGGTTCTTGGGTCGCTTCTGGCGGTCCTAAGGCCGCGGGGCATAGCAGTGGCCCCTTATTTAGACGACATCCTGATTCAGGCGTCAAACTTCCACATTGCCAAGTCTCATACAGACATAGTGTTGGCATTTCTGAGGTCGCATGGGTGGAAGGTGAACGAGGAAAAGAGTTCTCTATCCCCCCTCACAAGAGTTTCCTTCCTAGGGACTCTGATAGATTCTGTAGAAATGAACATTTACCTGACGGAGTCCAGGTTATCAAAACTTCTAAATTCCTGCCGTGTTCTTTATTTCATTCCTCGCCCTTCGGTGGCTCAGTGCATGGAAGTAATCGGCTTAATGGTAGCGGCAATGGACATAGTGCCGTTTGCACGCCTACATCTCAGACCGCTGCAACTCTGCATGCTCAGTCAGTGGAATGGGGATTACACAGATTTGTCCCCTCTACTAAATCTGGATCAAGAGACCAGGGATTCTCTTCTCTGGTGGCTATCTCGGGTCCATCTGTCCAAAGGTATGACCTTTCGCAGGCCATATTGGACAATTGTAACGACAGATGCCAGCCTTCTAGATTGGGGTGCAGTCTGGAACTCCCTGAAGGCTCAGGGATCGTGGACTCAGGAGGAGTCACTCCTTCCAATAAATATTCTGGAACTGAGAGCGATATTCAATGCTCTTCAGGCTTGGCCTCAGTTAGCAACTCTGAGGTTCATCAGATTTCAGTCGGACAAGGACTGTGGCTTACATCAACCATCAAGGGGGAACAAGGAGTTCCCTAGCGATGTTAGAAGTCTCAAAGATAATTCGCTGGGCAGAGATTCACTCTTGCCACCTATCAGCTATCCATATCCCAGGTGTAGAGAACTGGGAGGCGGATTTTCTAAGTCGTCAGACTTTTCATCCGGGGAGTGGGAACTCCATCCGGAGGTGTTTGCACAATTGATTCATCGTTGGGGCAAACCAGAACTGGATCTCATGGCGTCTCGCCAGAACGCCAAGCTTCCTTGTTACGGATCCAGGTCCAGGGACCCCAAGGCAACGCTGATAGATGCTCTAGCAACGCCTTGGTCCTTCAACCTGGCTTATGTGTTTCCACTGTTTCCTCTGCTCCCTCGTCTGATTGCCAAAATCAAGCAGGAGAGAGCATTGGTGATCTTGATAGCGCCTGCGTGTCCACGCAGGACTTGGTATGCAGATCTGGTGGACATGTCATCCTTTCCACCATGGACTCTGCCGCTGAGACAGGACCTTCTACTTCAAGGTCCTTTCAACCATCCAAATCTAATTTCTCTGAGGCTGACTGCCTGGAGATTGAACGCTTGATTTTATCAAAGCGTGGTTTCTCCGAGTCAATCATTGATACCTTAATTCAGGCACGAAAGCCTGTCACCAGGAAGATCTATCATAAGATATGGCGTAAATATCTTTATTGGTGTGAATCCAAGGGATACTCATGGAGTAAGGTCAGGATTCCCAGGATATTATCTTTTCTCCAAGAAGGATTGGAGAAAGGATTGTCAGCTAGTTCCTTAAAGGGACAGATTTCTGCACAATCTATTCTTTTGCACAAGTGTCTGGCGGATGTCCCAGACGTTCAGGCATTTTGTCAGGCTTTAGTTAAAATCAAGCCTGTGTTTAAACCTGTTGCTCCACCTTGGAGCTTAAATTTGGTTCTTAAAGTTCTTCAGGGGGTTCCGTTTGAACCTCTTCATTCCATAGATATCAAACTTTTATCTTGGAAAGTTCTTTTTTTGGTAGCTATTTCCTCGACTCGTAGAGTTTCCGAGTTATCTGCCTTACAATGTGATTCTCCTTATCTGATCTTCCATGCAGATAAGGTAGTTCTGCGTACCAAACCTGGGTTTTTACCTAAGGTGGTATCTAATAAGAATATCTATCAAGAGATTGTTGTTCCGTCTTTGTGTCCTAATCCTTCTTCAAAGAAGGAACGTCTATTACACAATCTGGACGTGGTTCGTGCTTTAAAGTTTTACTTACAAGCTACTAAAGATTTTCGTCAAACATCTGCTTTGTTTGTTGTCTACTCTGGACAGAGGAGAGGTCAAAAGGCTTCGGCAACCTCTCTTTCTTTTTGGCTGAGAAGCATAATCCGCTTAGCCTATGAGACTGCTGGCCAGCAGCCTCCAGAAAGGATTACAGCTCATTCTACTAGAGCTGTGGCTTCCACATGGGCCTTTAAAAATGAGGCTTCTGTTGAACAGATTTGCAAGGCGGCGACTTGGTCTTCGCTTCATAATTTTTCAAAATTCTACAAATTTGATACTTTTGCTTCTTCGGAGGCTATTTTTGGGAGAAAGGTCTTGCAGGCAGTGGTACCTTCCGTTTAAGTACCTGCCTTGTCCCTCCCTTCATCCGTGTACTTTAGCTTTGGTATTGGTATCCCACAAGTAATGGATGATCCGTGGACTGGATACACCTTACAAGAGAAAACATAATTTATGCTTACCTGATAAATTTATTTCTCTTGTGGTGTATCCAGTCCACGGCCCGCCCTGTCATTTTAAGGCAGGTATTTTTTAATTTTAAACTACAGTCACCACTGCACCCTATGGTTTCTCCTTTCTCTGCTTGTTTTCGGTCGAATGACTGGATATGGCAGTTAGGGGAGGAGCTATATAGCAGCTCTGCTGTGGGTGATCCTCTTGCAACTTCCTGTTGGGAAGGAGAATATCCCACAAGTAATGGATGATCCGTGGACTGGATACACCACAAGAGAAATAAATTTATCAGGTAAGCATAAATTATGTTTTTCATCCTGTAATATTTTATAGTATTCGATCGGAATTTTATCTGAACCCACAGCTTTAACTATTTTACAGGCTTGTCTTTCTTGACTTCTGATATTTGTACTGGGTCATTTTTAGCAGCTCAATTTAGTCTCATGATAAAGTAGGGGTTTTAACTTGGGTCCAAAAGACTTCTCTATCATTAGAGTCAAATTTTTGTTTAAACTAGTGTTTTATAAAAGTGCACAAACTCATTCGTAATATCTGCATTGTTTGTGAATGTAGTATTATTAGAGACTATGGAGGCAACTAAAGATGTGTGAAATGCTACTTTAACAGCATTTGCTGCTGAAAAAAATGGCTTCTCCTGTGAGTTTGGAAAAAAACATTCTGCTATTGCAAGGCTGTTTCTCTAACTTTTTTTTTCAATTTATAATACCTGAGTCTGGTTTTATGAGAAGGTTGCTTGCTCCAAATAAGAATGATATACTGCTGTCAAGTCAGAGGTAGTAATGGTATCTGTCTTCCATTGCTTAGTTATAATGGGCTGTGAACACCATGATCCATTCAATGGAAGGACCCTACACGACAGAAAATAAAAAATAAAGGCAGAGGGAGGGAAGTGGCGCTATGCTACGGAAAAAAGGTGGTGGGGTGGGGGGTCCCTAATTGGCGATCGTTGGATGTGGGGGGACCACTACACTACAAAAAAAATAAAAATTACGTTGGGGTTTTAATATACTGACAGCTGCCAGTACCTAAGATGGCGACACTAGTTAGAAGGTGAAAGTAAGAGAGCTGTTTGGGAGAGACCAGGTGAATGGAGCGTAAGGCGTTATCCTACTCTGCAGGAAAAAAATAACTGTAATAATAATAAAAAAAAAAAGCCTTAAAGTTTTATATTGGCAGGCTGTATGCCAGTACTTAAGATGGGGGTGACCAGTGGGGGTTGAGGGAGGGAAGAGAGCTGTTTGGGAGGGATCAGGGGGTTTGAAGTGTCAGGTGTGAGGGTAATCTCAATACACTAAAGCTAAAACAAGCTACCTAATTAACCCCTTCGCTGACAGGAATAATAAAAGTGTGGTGCGCAGTTGCAATTAGCGGCCTAATTACCAAAAAGCAATAGCAAAGCCATATATGTCTGCTATTTCTGAACAAAGGAGATCATAGAAAAGCTTTTACAATCATTTGTGCCATGATTGCACACGCGGTATGTAATACCCAAAGTTTGTAAAAAAAAAAAAACGCTTTTTTTTATTTGAGTGCATTTGGCAGTGAAATTGTGGCATGAAGTACACCAAAATGGTCCTAGATCAATACCTTGTGTTGTCTAATTAAACAATATATATAGTTTTGACAGGTAAATAAAAAAGCTAAGGCTCTGTTTCTGTTTAAATGGAGTGATTGCAAAAATGGTATTTTGGGCAAGTTTTTCCTCTAAGTCCCGCTAGTGAAGGGTTCATTTTATATGTGAAAGGGACCCATGTTTGAGAGAGAGATTTTAAAATGTTAGTTTTTCTTGAACAGCATTTTTTTCTTCATTTTTTGGAGGTGTTTAACTGTCCAGCAAATGAGCAATCGGCTTCTAGAGTTAAGTTTTATACAAGCATATACTTCAATTCAAAATAAATTTGGTGACTGATGCAGCTGTCTGTGTGTACAGTCATCTACTCTATTTTGCCTCTATATTTTACAACCCCCAGGTGGATGCTCTGCAGAACTAGGGCTTTGCCATCAACTCACCTCTAGCTACCTTCTTCCAGATTTTAGTTCACTAAAGTAAGAAAATACATGGAGCTACAAAGTGACTGCACAAACAGACAACTGCATCATTCACCACATTGATTTAGAAAACTGACAGGAAGTATATCTATCTATCTATCTATCTATCTATCTATCTATCTATATCATCCTATCATAAATGTACATAGGTTTGAAACCACTTTTAAATATTCATGTGATGTTGTTGTTTCAGATTGTGTTGCCTGGGATATTGGAACAAGTTGTTAACTGCAGAGATGCTTTGGCACAAGAATACCTCATGGAATGTATAATCCAGGTAATTAAGTTAAAATAGTTATTTTTATAGGTTACCGTTTTCATTTCATTGGTTTTTTTTGCATCAACTGTAATGTTTTTCACTGTTTGTAAATAGTATTTTTTTCTGTGTACATGTTTGGTTTCCTTCTTAATATGAGGAGAGTCCACTGCATCATTCCCTACTGTTGGGAAATACTGAACCTTGCCACCAGGAGGAGGCAAAGACACCCCAGCCAAAGGCTCAAATGCTCCCCCAACTTCACTCATATACCAATCATTCTTTGCCTTTTGTCACAAGAGGTTGGCAGAGAAGTGTCAGAAGATACGGAGTAGTTCCTTATGAGGGGTATCTGCCCTTCGAAATGGGACTGGAGTTTTAAGTAGTCTTGTCAGCCTCTCAGTGAGCGCATTGGCGAATGTTAGTCTGGAGATGTCGGGAGAGTCTTTCTGCGAACCCATCCAGACTCGTATTAACAGCTCCTAAGCAATCAGTGTTGACGAGTTTCACTGCCTGCTTCCATCCATGTCAGGAGCGATGCTACAAGACTGTAAAACTTAAGAGGCTGTGTTTCTGTTCCACGGCATAGATTCCGGTAAGATCGTTTCATTTTTTATACACATATGATAACGCAAGAAGACAGGGTCACAGTGTGGCTCCTTTTATCTGTATGGAATCAAGGGTTAATATCTCCGGTGGGGGATTATTGAACAGGGGGATTAATCACTTAATTTATTTTATTATGATTATGCTGCAACATGTGTGAGATGAGGCTCAGGCAGATGTTGGAACGTACAGGTTTTTACTTTCATTTTTGTAAGCTGTGCAGGCTGAAAGGGCTTGGTGTGCTTTTTCCTATAGCAGGGGCGTTCCTGCATTGCGCACCATGTGACCAGGTGTGGTCACACTATTTCCTCTTTCCTGACCGTGCGGTTTATCGGAGAAGAAGCGGTTTTCTCTGTTTTGGCTTGGGGATATAAAGGTGCCGTTTTCTCTTATTACTCAATAGTTTGTTTTAGAAGTGCAAGCTATGGACGATTCTGATGCGTTAGAGGGTACTCCCTCCTTACCTAAGCAGGGCATATGAGTAGACCGGTCCGGTCACCAATGGCGAGTAAAAATTCTTGCGGGCAAGTAAAAATTTTAAGTTACCAGCCAGAGCGGCGACCTGACATTTTAAGTGGGATATAAGAAGCAATAAAAAAAATAAAATGTCAAATTGCCTTCCACATATGCGAGCACACACGGGAATGGAGGGAAGAAAGGGGAGGTTCTTTCTGTTAAATGCATTGAAAAAACTCCCCTTATCTCCATGGCTCTTGGTTTCTTCTTTGTCAGTTGCTACTTCCTACCCCTAAGGTTCTCTGTGCGGGATGTCATCCTGCTAGAGCGGTGTGTTTCTTCTCTGTGTGTGTATGAATGAAGTATGGGTTAAAGTGACTATATAGTTATGGTAGGCAGCTTGCTCACGTACATTATGCTGACGTATTCCAGGGTCCTCTGCAGTACTTAAGCACAATGTACACGAACAAGTTGCCTACCTTAACAATATAGAGCAGTGCACAATTTTCCTGGACGCTATTGATGCTCCAAAAACTGACTTTACCAATTAGTAGAGAACATACCATCTCCATGCACCCAGTCATATCGCTAGTAGTTGAAAGGCAGCCGGGCAGAAAGGGGGAAAAAAAAAGTATCTTTAACATGCTCGTTATGTCACTGTCCTGCTAAATGCAGTACCACTAAAAGCGCTATAGGTTGAAGGGTGGCAGAATTAAATATACTTAGTCAATTGTAACCCCACATATGCTGAAGTAAATAAAAAAAAAAAAGCTCAATTATATCTTTTTTTTTTTTTTTTTTTTTCCCCCTTAGGGGAAAATAAGTCAAAACTGTACATACAGTTTTTCAAAGATATTATCCCTGTTTTTTTTCTATATGGTGATAGAAAAATATTTTCAAAAGTTAAAGCCTTTTCTCTTGTTAAGTGTAGTCAGTCCACGGGTCATCCATTACTTATGGAATATATCTCTTCCTAACAGGAAGCTGCAAGAGGATCACCCAGCAGAGCTGCTACATAGCTCCTCCCCTCACATGTCATATTCAGTCATTCTCTTGCAGCCTAACTAGATAGGTCGCTGTGAGAGGTCTGTGGTGTTTTTTAACTTAGTTTATTTCTACAATCAAAAGTTTGTTATTTTAAATGGCACCGGAGTGTGCTGTTTATTCTCAGGCAGCATTAGAAGAAGAATCTGCCTGCGTTTTCTATGATCTTAGCAGACGTAACTAAGATCCACTGGCTGTTCTCATCTGAGGAGTGAGGTAACTTCAGAGAAGGGGAATAGCATGCAGGGCCCCCCTGCAAATGAGGTATGTGCAGTAATTATTTTTCTGAGGAATGGAATTGACTGAGAAAATACTGCTGACACCAATGTAAAGTAAGTTCAGCCTTAAATGCAGTGATAGCGACTGGTATTAGGCTGATGAGTGTGTGTACACTGAATGTATTTTTCTAAGGAATGGAATTGACTCTGAAAATGCTGTTAATACTGAAATAATGTATGAGCCTTAACTGCAGTAAAAGCAACTGGTAGCAGGCTTATTAATAACAATTCATAACTTTTCAAATGTATGTTTAAAGCGTTTACTGGCATGTTAATCGTTTTTGTGAGGTACTTGGTGATAAAACTTATTGGGGCATGATTTTTACCACATGGCCATCTTTGTTTTCTGCATAGAAACAGTTTTCTGAGCTTCCCCACTGTTGTAATATGAGTGGGAGGGGCCTATTTTAGCGCTTTTTTGCGCAGTAAAAATTCAGTCACAATCTGTCTACTTCATCCTCCATGATCCAGATCGTCTCTAGAGAGCTCAGGGGTCTTCAAAATTCATTTTGAGGGAGGTAATCAGTCACAGCAGACCTGTGACAGTGTGTTTTGACTGTGAGAAAAACGTTAATTATTAAATTGTTAATCTGTTTTTGGGTATTAAGGGGTTAATCATCCATTTGCTGGTGGGTGCAATCCTTTGCTAACTTAATTCATTTACTGTGAAAAATTGGTTGCTATAACTATTTTGGTTCATTGTTATTTCAACTGTGACAGCTTTTTGTGCTTCTTAAAGGCACAGTAGCGTTTTTTATATTGCTTGTAAATTTATTTAGAAAAGTATTTCCAAGCTTGCTAGTCTCATTGCTAGTCTGTTTAAACATGTCTGACACAGATGAATCTCTTTGTTCACTATGTTTAAAGGCCAATGTGGAGCCCAATAGAAATTTATGTACTAATTGCATTGATGCTACTTTAAATAAAAGTCAATCTTTACATGTAAAGAGATTATCACCAGACAACGAGGGGGTAGTTATGCCGACTAACTCTCCTCACGTGTCAGTACCTTCGCCTCCCGCTCAGGAGGTGCGTGATTTTGTGGCGCCAAGTACATCAGGGAGGCCCTTACAAATCACTTTGCAAGACATGGCTACTGTTATGACAGAAGTATTATCTAAATTGCCAGAATTAAGAGGCAAGCGCGATAGCTCTGGGTTAAGGACAGAGCGCGCGGATGAGGTGAGAGCCATGTCAGATACTGCGTCACAGTTTGCAGAACGTGAAGACGGAGAGCTTCATTCTGTGGGTGACGGATCTGATCCAGGGAGACTGGATTTAGAGATTTCTAATTTTAAATTTAAGCTTGAGAACCTCCGCATATTGCTAGGGGAGGTATTAGCGGCTCTGAATGATTGTAACACGGTTGCAATTCCAGAAAAATTATGTAGGTTGGATAGATACTATGCGGTACCGGTGTGTACTGACGTGTTTCCTATACCTAAAAGGCTTACAGAGATTATTAGCAAGGAGTGGGATAGACCTGGTGTGCCCTTTTCCCCTCCTTCCATATTTAGGAAAATGTTTCATATAGACGCCATTACACGAGACTTATGGCAGACGGTCCCTAAGATGGAGGGAGCAGTTTCTACTTTAGCTAAGCGTACCACTATCCCGGTGGAGGATAGTTGTGCCTTTTCAGATCCAATGGATAAGAAATTAGAGGGTTACCTTAAGAAAATGTTTGTTCAACAAGGTTTTATCTTACAGCCCCTTGCATGCATTGCGCCTGTCACTGCTGCGGCGGCGTCATTCTGGTTTGAGTCTCTGGAAGAGGCCATTCGCACAGCTCCATTGGATGAAATTATGAACAAGCTTAAAACACTTAAGCTAGCTAACGCATTTGTTTCTGATGCCGTCGTACATTTAACCAAACTTACGGCTAAGAACTCCGGATTCGCCATCCAAGCGCGCAGAGCGCTATGGCTTAAATCCTGGTCAGCTGACGTGACTTCTAAATCTAAATTGCTTAATATTCCTTTCAAAGGGCAGACCTTATTCGGGCCCGGCTTGAAAGAAATTATAGCTGACATTACGGGAGGTAAGGGCCATGCTCTACCTCAGGACAGGGCCAAATCAAAGACCAAACAGTCTAATTTTCGTGCCTTTCGTAACTTCAAGGCTGGAGCAGCATCAACTTCTTCCGCTCCAAAACAGGAAGGAGCTGTTGCTCGTTACAGGCAGGGCTGGAAAGTTAACCAGTCCTGGAACAAGGGCAAGCAGGCCAAGAAACCTGCTGCTGCCCCCAAGACAGCATGAAGAGAGGGTCCCCTATCCGGAAACGGATCTAGTGGGGGGCAGACTTTCTCTCTTCGCCCAGGCTTGGGCAAGAGATGTCCAGGATCCCTGGGCGTTGGAGATCATATCTCAGGGATATCTCCTGGACTTCAAAACTTCTCCTCCACGAGGGAGATTTCATCTTTCAAGGTTATCAGCAAACCAAATAAAGAAAGAGGCGTTTCTACGCTGTGTACAAGACCTTTTACTAATGGGGGTGATCCACCCAGTTCCGCGGACGGAACACGGGCAGGGATTCTATTCAAATCTATTTGTGGTTCCCAAGAAAGAGGGAACCTTCAGACCAATTTTGGACTTAAAAATCCTAAACAAATTTCTAAGAGTTCCATCATTCAAAATGGAAACTATTCGAACCATCCTTCCCATGATCCAAGAGGGTCAGTACATGACCACAGTGGATTTAAAGGATGCCTACCTTCACATGCCGATTCACAAGGATCATTATGGGTACCTAAGATTTGCTTTCCTAGACAGGCATTACCAGTTTGTAGCTCTTCCCTTCGGATTAGCTACGGCTCCAAGAATCTTTACAAAGGTTCTGGGCTCACTTCTGGCGGTACTAAGACCGCGAGGCATAGCGGTGACTCCGTACCTAGACGACATTCTGATACAAGCGTCAAGTTTTCAAACTGCCAAGTCTCATACAGAGATAGTTCTGGCATTTCTGAGATCGCATGGGTGGAAGGTGAACGTGGAAAAGTTCTCTATTACCACTTACAAGAGTTCCCTTTCTAGGGACTCTTATAGATTCTGTAGAGATGAAAATTTACTTGACAGAGGCCAGGTTATCAAAACTTCTAAATGCTTGCCGTGTCCTTCATTCCATTCCACACCCGTCAGTAGCTCAGTGCATGGAAGTAATCGGCTTAATGGTAGCGGCAATGGACATAGTACCATTTGCGCGCCTGCATCTCAGACCGCTGCAATTGTGCATGCTAAGTCAGTGGAACGGGGATTACTCAGATTTGTCCCCCCTACTAAGTCTGGATCAAGAGACCAGAGATTCTCTTCTATGGTGGCTTTCTCGGCCACATCTGTCCAAGGGGATGACCTTTCGCAGGCCAGATTGGACGATTGTAACAACAGACGCCAGCCTTCTAGGCTGGGGCGCAGTCTGGAACTCCCTGAAAGCTCAGGGATTATGGACTCAGGAGGAGAAACTACTCCCAATAAATATTCTGGAATTAAGAGCAATATTCAATGCTCTCCTAGCTTGGCCTCAGTTAGCAACTCTGAGGTTCATCAGATTTCAGTCGGACAACATCACGACTGTGGCTTACATCAACCATCAAGGGGGAACCAGAAGCGATGTTGGAAGTCTCAAAGATAATTCGCTGGGCAGAGTCTCACTCTTGCCATCTGTCAGCGATTTACATCCCAGGCGTAGAGAACTGGGAGGCGGATTTTCGAAGTCGCCAGACTTTTCATCCGGGGAGTGGGAACTTCATCCGGAGGTCTTTGCTCAACTGATTCTTCGTTGGGGCAAACCAGATCTGGATCTCATGGCGTCTCGCCAGAACGCCAAGCTTCCTTGTTACGGATCCAGGTCCAGGGACCCGGGAGCGGTGCTGATCGATGCTCTGACAGCCCCTTGGGTCTTCAACATGGCTTATGTGTTTCCACCCTTCCCGATGCTTCCTCGTTTGATTGCCAAGATCAAACAGGAGAGAGCTTCGGTGATTCTGATAGCGCCTGCGTGGCCACGCAGGACCTGGTATGCAGACCTAGTGGACATGTCGTCCTGTCCACCGTGGTCTCTACCTCTGAGACAGGACCTTCTAATTCAGGGTCCTTTCAAACATCCAAATCTAATTTCTCTGAGGCTGACTGCATGGAGATTGAACGCTTGATTCTATCAAAGCGTGGCTTCTCGGAGTCGGTTATTGATACCTTAATACAGGCTAGGAAGCCTGTTACCAGAAAAATTTACCATAAGATATGGCGTAAATATTTATATTGGTGCGAATCCAAGAGTTACTCATGGAGTAAGGTTAGGATTCCTAGGATATTGTCCTTTCTACAAGAGGGTTTAGAAAAGGGCTTATCTGCTAGTTCGTTAAAGGGACAGATTTCTGCTCTGTCTATTCTTCTACACAAACGTCTGGCTGAAGTTCCAGACGTTCAGGCTTTTTGTCAGGCTTTAACTAGGATTAAGCCTGTGTTTAAGACTGTTGCTCCGCCGTGGAGCTTAAACTTAGTTCTTAATGTTCTTCAAGGCGTTCCATTTGAACCCCTTCATTCCATTGATATCAAGCTGTTATCCTGGAAGGTTTTGTTTTTGATGGCTATTTCCTCGGCTCGAAGAGTCTCTGAGTTATCTGCCTTACATTGTGATTCTCCTTATCTGATTTTTCATTCAGACAAGGTAGTTCTGCGTACTAAACCTGGGTTCTTACCTAAGGTAGTTACTAACAGGAATATCAATCAAGAGATTGTTGTTCCATCACTGTGTCCTAACCCTTCTTCAAAGAAGGAACGACTTTTGCATAATCTGGACGTAGTCCGTGCCCTGAAGTTCTATTTGCAGGCAACTAAAGATTTTCGTCAAACTTCTTCCCTGTTTGTCGTTTACTCTGGACAGAGAAGAGGTCAAAAGGCTTCGGCTACCTCTCTCTCTTTTTGGCTTCGTAGCATAATACGTTTAGCCTATGAGACTGCTGGACAGCAGCCTCCTGAAAGGATTACAGCTCATTCTACTAGAGCTGTGGCTTCCACCTGGGCCTTTAAAAATGAGGCCTCTGTTGAACAGATTTGCAAGGCTGCGACTTGGTCTTCGCTTCACACCTTTTCAAAATTTTACAAATTTGACACTTTTGCTTCTTCGGAGGCTATTTTTGGGAGAAAGGTACTTCAGGCAGTGGTTCCTTCTGTTTAATGTTCCTGCCTTGTCCCTCCCTTTATCCGTGTACTTTAGCTTTGGTATTGGTATTCCATAAGTAATGGATGACCCGTGGACTGACTACACTTAACAAGAGAAAACATAATTTATGCTTACCTGATAAATTTGTTTCTCTTGTAGTGTAGTCAGTCCACGGCCCGCCCTGTCTTTAAGGCAGGCCTAAATTTTAATTAAACTCCAGTCACCACTGCACCCTATGGTTTCTCCTTTCTCGTCTGCTTTGGTCGAATGACTGAATATGACGTGTGAGGGGAGGAGCTATGTAGCAGCGCTGCTGGGTGATCCTCTTGCAGCTTCCTGTTAGGAAGAGATATATTCCATAAGTAATGGATGACCCGTGGACTGACTACACTACAAGAGAAACAAATTTATCAGGTAAGCATAAATTATGTTTTTATCAATGCTCAAGTCCCAAGTAGTAAGCAGCTTGCAAAGCATTCAAATTGGGACCTCTGTCTGCAATGCATGTGTGATTACAATAATACTATTTATATTGTTTTTTTTACATAAGATATATACACACTATATGCAGATATGCACAGGCAACTAAAGTTTCTTGCGGGCTGGTAAGTTTTGTGATTTACTCGCCCGATGGGCGAGGGGATTTTTTTGGGTATTCATAGGCCCTGCCTAAGTCAAATATCTGTCTATATTGTGAGGAGGCCATTGTATACCCGCCTGCTCAATTATGTTCCACATGATAATGTAATCATATCAAAGAAGGTTAAAGGACCAGTCAATACAGTAGATTTGCAGAATCAACAAATGCATGATAAGAAGACAATGCAATAGCACTTAGTCTGAACTTGAATGAGTAGTAGATTTTTGTTAAATAAATTGCAAAGTTATGTCTATTTCCACTCTCCCTGTATCATGTGACAGCCATCAGCCAATCACAAATGCATATACGTATATGCAGTGAATTCTTGCACATGCTCAGTAGGAGTTGGTGACTCAAAAAGTGTAAATATAAAAAAACTGTGCACATTTTGTTAATTGAAGTAAATATGAAAGTTATTTAAAATTGCATGCTGTATCTGAATCTTGAAGTTTAATTTTGACTTGAGTGTCCCTTTAATATGTTTAGTACCACTGAGCTGTCCACCTCTGAGGAGTCTCCGTCCTGCGAGGTGCGCACCCTACATTCATCTCCTAATACACATGCAGCTTCCAGTAGCACTCCTTATCCTCCATCTGGAGGGGCCCTTTTACTGCCAGACTTTACTGAGCAGTTACAAACGGCAGTGTCTGCGGCCTTTAGTGCTTTACCTCGCCCTGCTAAGCGCAAGCAAAAGGTCAAATATTGATGTCCTTCCCAGGGGTCATCTACTAGCTTATTGGATTTTTCTGATACAAGATTATCCACTGATGAAGACGTCTCTGATACTTCAGAGGATGCTCTTTCGTGGTCAGAATCTGCTGCCTCTAAGCCTCTAGCTGCGGAGGAACCAGACTTTAGATTTAAGATTGAACATTTATGCTTTCTGCTAAAGGAAGTTTTGGCTACTTTAGAGGTCCCAGAGCCTAAATTGCCTGAGGAACCTTTGATTCCTAAATTAGATAGGGTCTTTGAGGACAGGGTTGTACCACAGACTTTCCTGCTTCTCATGAAGATAGCGAACATTAAGAATGAATGGGAAAGACTTGGTTCCTCGTTTTCCCCCTTCTTGCTTTAAAAAATTATTCCCGTTTCTGGACTCTCAATTGGAGTTGTGGGGTACCATCCCCAAGGTGGATGGTGCTATCTCCACACTTGCTAAGCGTACTACTATCCCGCTTAAGGATAGTTCGTCTTTTAAAGAGCTCATGGATAAGAAGATAGAAACTCTGTTAGGAAAGATGTTTCAACATACAGATATTTGTTTCAACCGGCAGCGGCGGTTGCTGGAGCGGCTACCTACTGGTGCAACTCCTTATCTGAGTTGATCGAGGTGGAGGGTCCCCTCAACGTCATCCAGGAAAGAATTAAGGCCTTAAGGGTGGCTAATTCTTTTATTTGTGATGCAAATATGCAGATTATTAGCCTGAATGCTAAGGCTTCAGGTTTTTCTGTTCAAGCCCGCAGGGCACTCTGGCTGTAGTCCTGGTCTGTGGACACGACTTCAAAGTCGAGACTTCTTTACCTCCCATTTAAGGGAAAGATTCTATTTAGTCCAGGCCTGGACTCAATTATCTCCACCGGTTACTGGAGGCAAAGGTGCCTTTTTACCGCAGGATATGAAGAACAAACCTAAAGGACAAGGTCCTAATTTTCGTTCCTCTCGTTCGGATAAATCCCATCAGCAGCCCTCCACAAAGCCAGAGCATTCCAAGGGGACTTGGAAGCCGGCTCAGTCCTGGAGAAAGTCCAAGCAAAACAAGAAGCCTACCGAGACAAAGTCGGCATGATGGGGGGCCCCCGATCCGGCTATGGATCTAGTAGGGGGCAGACTATTGCTCTTTTCGGACACTTGGTTTGGGGACGTGCAAGACCCGTGGGTCCGGAAGGTCATCGCTCAGGTATACAGGATAGGTTTCAAGTCTCCTCCACCAAGGGGCAGATTCCTCTTGTCAAACCTGTCTTTAAGGCCAGAAAAACGAGAAGCCTTTCTTGGGTGCCTGAGGGATCTCTCCTCCCTAGGAGTCATTGTACCGGTACCTTTTGCAGAAAGAGGTCTGGGATACTACTCAAACCTTTTTGTGGCCCCAAAGAAGGAGGGAACTTTCCACCCGATTCTGGACCTCAAGTTCTTAAACAAATTCCTAGCTGTCTCCTCGTTTAAGATGGAGACAATAAGGTCCATCCTTCCCTTAGTTCAGGAAGCCTTAGTTCAGGAAGGACAGTTCATGACCACGATAAACCTGCAGGATGCTTACCAATACACAAGGAACACTTCAAGTTCCTGAGGGTTGCATTTCTGTACCAGCATGGACATTTGTTCCTTTTGCCAGATTCCATCTCAGACCGCTTCAGCTGTGCATGCTGAGACAGTGCAACGGCGATCATTCAGATCTGTCTCAACCGATTTCTCTGGACAACCGGTCGAGAGAATCGCTCTCTTGGTGGCTCTGTCCAGATCACATGTCCCAGGGGACATCCTTCCTGAGACCATCCTGGGAGATTGTGACTACGGACGCAAGTCTATCAGGATGGGGAGCTGTTTTGTGGACTCGAGAGGAATCTCTCCTCCCGATCAACATTTTGGAACTTCTAGCGATCTTCAATACTCTGAAGGCTCGGCCTCTTCTGTGTTCATCCCAGTTTATCAGATTCCAATCAGACATTACCTTGGTGACTTACATCAACCATCAGGGGGGAACGAGGAGCTCCCTAGCAATGAGGAAAGTGTATCAGATATATCAGATTCTGGAATGGCCGGAGGCCCACAACTTCTCACTGTCAGCGATCCACATTCTGGGTGTGGACAACTGGGAAATGGATTTCCTCAGCAGACAATCCTTTCATCCGGGGGAATGTTCTCTCCATCCCAAGGTGTTTGCGGAGATTTTTGCGACAGATTAGGGACACCGGAAATAGATCTCATGGCGTCCCGGCTCAATTCCTAGCTACCCAGATATGGGTCGCGGTCCAGAGATCCTCAGACGGAGCTAATAGATGCATTAGTAGTGCCTTGGAGGTTCAACCTAATCTACATTTTCCACTGTTACCACTTCTCCCTCGTTTAGTGGCCCGCATCAAGCAGGAGCAAGTATCAGTGATAGTGATTGCTCCATCGTGGCTGCGAAAGATGTGGTTTGCAGACCTGGTGGGGATGTCCTCATCTCCTCAATAGAGGTTACCTTGTTGCAGGGATCTGCTGGAACAAGGTCCCTTTGTTCATCAAAATCTAGATTCTCTGAGGCTGACTGCATGGAGATTGAACGCTTAGTCTTGGCCAAGTTTCTTAGTTGCTCTAAGAGGGTTATTGATACACTCATCCAGGCTCGTAAGCCTGTTACTCATCCCATCTACCATAAGGTGTGGAGAACTTATTTGTTCTCGTGTGAAGAACATGGTTTCGTCTGGCAGAAGGTCAAGACTGCCAGGATACTTTCTCCTGGAGGGTCTGGAGGGAGGGCCTTTCTGCCAGTTCCCTGCTGGGACAGATTTCGGCCCTTTCGTTTTTTCTGCACAAGAGACTCGCTGTGCTCCCTGACGTGCAGTCCTTCATTTAGGCTCAGATCTGAACACAGGTCTCATCCTGATCAAACGCTCCTCCTTAGTGTTTGAATCTTCAGTTTTTGCAACAGGCTCCGCATTCGGTTGACATTAAATTGCATTCGGTTGACATTAAATTGTTGTCCTGGAAGGTTGTTTTTCTATTGGCTATTGCGTCAGCACGCAGAGTTTCTGAAATGGCGGCCTTGCAATGTGAGCCTCCTTATCTGGTGTTTCACAAGGATAAGGCTGTCCTACGTACCTGCTTGGGTTTTCTTCCTAAGGTGGTGTCTGATAGTAACATCAATCTGTAAATTGTGGTTCCTTCCTTTTGTCCTAATCCTTCTTCTGCGAAGGAATGTTTACTTCATAATCTGGATGTTGTTCAAGCTTTGAAGTTTTATCTTCAAGCTACTAAGGAATTTAGACAAACTTCGTTCTTGTTTGTTATCTACTCTGGGAAGCGTAAGGGTCTGAAGGCTTCTTTGACTTCCTTATCTTTTTGGTTGAGGAGTGTTATACGCTTAGCTTACGAGTCAGCTTGACTTAGACCTCCTCAGAGGGTTACAGCTCATTCCAATAGAGTGGTGGCTTCCTCTTGGGCCTTTGAAAGGTACATGAAACCCAAAATATTTTTTTCATGATTCAGATAGAGAATACAATTTTAAACAACTTTCTAATTTTCTTCTATTATCTAATCTGTTTCATTCTCTTGGTATCATTTATTGAAGGAGCAGCAATGCACTATTAGTTTCTAACTGAACACATGGGTGAGCCAATCACATTCAATGTATATATACAGCCACCAATCAACCGCTAGAACCTAGTTTCTCTGCTGCTCATGAACTTGCCTAGATAAACCTTTCAGCAAATGATAACAAGAGAAGGAAGCAAATTAAATAATAGAAGTAAATTGGAAAGTTGTTTCAAATTGTATTCTCTATCTGAATCATTAAAGAAAAATTTGGGGTTTCATGTCCCTTTAAGAACGAGGCCTCTATGGATCAGATTTGTAAGGCGGCTACCTGGTCCTTCTTACATACTTTTTAAAAATTCTACAAATTTGACGTTTTTGCTTCGGCTGAAGCAGCTTTAGGGTCCACCTTTTCTTGACCCATCCCGTTATCATTCAGTGTCCTCTAGAGCTTGGGTATAGTTTTCCCAACAGTAAGGAATGATGCCATGGACTCTACTCATATTAAGAAGGAAAACATAAATTATGCTTACCTGATAATTTAATTTCCTTCTGTATGAGTCCACGGCCCCCGCCCATATACTCTGATGGGCGGACCAAGTTTTTCTCTTCCGGCACCATTTATACGCTGATATTTCCCCTACTGTTCCTTGTTCCTTTGGCAGAATGACTGGGATATGAGGGAAGTTGGGGGAGTATTTGAGCCTTTGGCTGGGGTGTCTTTGCCTCCTCCTGGTGGCCAGGTTCAGTCTTTCCCAACAGTAAGGAATGATGCTGTGGACTCAGGTAAGCATAATTTTTGTTTCTTTCTTAAGATACGTTATGTCTACGAAATCAATTACTGAGCACCACAGCAGAGCTGTATATATAGCTCCTCCCTTCCCTCCACCCCCAGTCATTCTCTTTGCCTGTGTTAGTAATAGGAAGAGGTAAAGTGAGGTGTTAGTTTTAGTTTCTTCAATCAGGAAGTTTTTTATTTTAAATGGTACCGGTGAGTACTATTTTCCTCAGGGAGATATGGAAGAAGATTTCTGCCCTGAGGTTGATGATCTTAGCAGATGTAACTAAGATCCATGTTGGTTCCCACAGAGCTTCTGAAGGTAGTACAAGAGAAATCTTCAGCGTGGAGAACGGTTTCATGCTACAAGCAGCATTGAGGTATGTTCAGTCCTTTATTTCTGAGGAGACTTGGTATATCAGAACTGGCTGACATTTTTTCCCTGCAAGGGAAGGGGTAAGCAGTAGACCTGTAAACAAAGGGTATTACTGAAAATCCTGTGTTTATTTTATTGACATAGTACTGGGCTCAGCATTTATAAAGGGCTTAAAAGCAGCATATATAAAGAGACACTGGGAGAGGCAGCTTAACGTTTTTTTATTTGATCAAATAATCAGTATGGCTGTATATTTGTGTTGTGCTTTGGGGACCACATGGCTTTATTTCTAAACCGCTTCCCATGCGGTTGTACAGTCTAATGCGAACGTCGTCCATGATGGGCGGGGCCTATTTTCGCGCGCTCAGACGCACAGTTTATTCTGGCTAAGAAGGCAGCAGGCATTAGCTCCGGTTGGGCCTAAACTGGTGTTCTGTTAACCGGATCGTTGTCGAGTCATTTTGCAGTACCCTGGGGGCAGGTAGGCGCCACAGCAGAGCTGTGGCGAGGTGCAGGGGTTATTTTTTCAAATCAAACATATTTTTTGCTATAAATATATTTTAGAGGTTAATTTCACCCTTTGCTCTTAGGGTGCAATAATTTTTGGCACTATTGATTATGTGTAGTTAATTATACAAAGTTATTTAACGTTTTTAGGCAGTTTGGAAAAAATTGTGCGCTTTTTATTCCGTAAAGGCGCAGTACACGTTTTTCAAAAAATTGTTTGAATCAATAAATAAAGTGTTTAACGACTATTGTGGTTATTGCTAGTCTGTTCAACATGTCTGACATTGAGGATACTAATTGCTCTATGTGTTTAGAAGCCATTGTGGAACCCCCTCTTACGTTGTGTACCTCTTTTACTGAAAGGGCCTTACAATGTAAAAAGCATATTTTATGTAAAGAAAGTGTGCCTAAGGATGATTCTCAGTCTGAAGAGAATCAGGATATGCCATCCAATTCTCTCCAATTGTCACAACCTTTAACGCCCACACAAGCGATGTCAAGTACCTCTAGTGCGTCTAATTCTTTTACTCTGCAGGAGATGGCTGCAGTTATGTCAACTACCCTTACAGAGGTATTATCTATATTACCAGTGTTACAGGGTAAACGCAGTAGGTCAGGTATTAATGTGAATACTGAATCCTCTGATGCTTTATTGGCTATTACCGACGTACCCTCACAGTGCTGGGGGTCAGGGAATTGCTGTCTGAGGGAGAACTTTAAGATTCAGGAAAGATATTATCTCAGACACAATCGGACGTCATGTCCTTTAAATTTAAGCTGGAGCACCTCCGCCTGTTACTTCGGGAGGTTTTAGCGACTCTGGATGATTGTGACCCTATTGTGATACCACCAGAGAAATTGTGTAAGATGGACAAATAGCTAGAGGTGCTTAAACTGATGTTTTTCCGGTTCCTAAAATAATTTTGGAAATTGTAATAAAGGAATGGGATAGACCAGGTATACCGTTCTATCCTCCTCCTAATTTTAAGAAAATATTTCCCATATCAGACACCATTCGGGACTCTTGGCAGTCGGTCCCTAAGGTGGAGGGAGCTATATCTACCCTGGCTAAGCGGACAACTATACCTATTGAGGACAGTTGTGCTTTCAAAGACCCTATGGATAAGAAGTTAGAGGGTCTTTTAAAGAAATTATTTATTCATCAGGGTTTTCTTTTACAACCTACATCCTGCATTGTTCCAGTTACTACTGCAACAGCTTTTTGGTTTGATGCTCTAGAAGAGTCTCTGAAGGTTGAGACCCCATTAGAGGATATTTTGGATAGAATTAAGGCTCTCAAGCTAGCTAATTCTTTTATTACAGATGCCGCTTTTCAAATTGCTAAATTAGCGGAGAAAAATGCAGGATTTGCCATTTTAGGGCGTAGAGCGTTAAGGCTCAAATCGTGGTCTGCTGATGTGTCATCAAAGTCTAAACTTTTAGCTATTCCTTTCAAGGGTAAGACCCTTTTCGGGCCTGAACTGAAGGAAATTATTTCTGACATTACTGGAGATAAAGGCCATGCCCTACCTCAGGATAAGTCTGTTAAGATGAGGGGTAAACAAAATAATTTTCGTTCCTTTTGAAATTTTAAAGGAATACCCTCTGCTTCCTCTTCCTCCACAAAGCAGGAAGGTAATTTTGCTCAATCCAAGTCCGTCTGGAGACTCAACCAGGCTTGGAATAAAGGTAAACAATCCAAGAAGCCTGCTGCTGCTAAAAAGACAGCATGAAGGGACGGCCCCCGATCCGGGACCGGATCTGGTAGGGGGCAGACTTCTTTCTTTGCCCAGGCTTGGGCAAGAGATGTTTAGGACCCATGGGCATTGGAAATCGTGACCCACGGGTAACAACTGGAATTCAATGATTTTCTCCCAAGAGGGAGATTTCATCTTTCACGATTGTCTGTAGACCAGATAAAAAGAGAGGCGTTCTTACGCTGTGTAGAAGACCTCTCTACCATGGGAGTAATTTGTCCCGTTCCAAAACTGGAACAGGGACATGGGTTTTACTCAAATCTTTTTGTGGTTCCCAAAAAAGAGGGAACTTTCAGACCCATTTTAGATCTCAAGTGTCTACACAAGTTTCTCAGAGTCCCATCGTTCAAGATGGAGACTATCCGAACAATCTTACCAATGATCCAAGAGGGTCAATATATGACTACCATGGACTTGAAGAATGCATACCTTCATATCCCTATTCACAAGAATCATCAGTTCCTAAGGTTTGCCTTCCTGGACAAACATCATCAGTTCGTGGCTCTTCCCTTCGGGTTGGCCACAGCACCAAGAATCTTCACAAATGTTCTAGGGTCTCTTCTAGCGGTTCTCAGACCGCGAGGCATAGCAGTGGCGCCTTATCTGAACGATATTCTGATTCAGGCGTCAACTTATCATCTGACAAAATCTCACACGGACACAGTGTTGTCTTTCCTGAGAACTCACGGTTGGAAGGTGAACATAGAAAAGAGTTCACTAGTTCCACGGACAAGGGTTCCCTTCTTGGGACTCGGTAGGCATGAAAATATTTCTGACGGAGGTCAGAAAATCAAAGATTCGAAATACTTGCCGAGCACTTCAGTCCATTCCTCGGCCATCAGTGGCTCAGTGTATGGAGGTCATTGGATTAATGGTAGCGGCAATGGACATTATTCCGTTTTGCTCGCTTTCATCTCAGACCACTGCAGCTGTGCATGCTCGGACAGTGGAATGGGGACTATGCAAATTCATCTCCTCCGATAAATCTGGATCAAGAGACTAGAGACTCTCTTCTTTGGTGGTTGTCGCCGGATCATCTGTCCCAGGGGACATGTTTCCGCAGACCCTCGTGGGTGATAGTGACAACGGACGCCAGTCTTCTGGGCTGGGGTGCAGTCTGGAACTCCCTGAAGGCTCAGGGTGTTTGGACTCAGGTGGAGTCTCTACTTCCAATCAATATTCTGGAACTGAGAGCAATCTTCAAGGCGCTTCAGGCATGGCCTCAGTTGGCTTCGGCCAAATTCATCAGATTCCAGTCGGACAATATCATGACTGTGGCGTATATCAATCATCAGGGGGGAACATGGAGTTCCTTAGCGATAATAGAAGTATCAAAGATAATCCGATGGGCGGAGGCCCACTCTTGCTATCTATCGGCAATCTACATCACAGGAGTAGAGAACTGGGAAGCGGATTTCTCCAACATTGGTGTGTCCGGTCCACGGCGTCATCCATAACTTGTGGGAATATCTCTTTCCCAACAGGAAATGGCAAAGAGTACAGCAAAAGCTGTCCATATAGTCCCTCCTAGGCTCCGCCCACCCCAGTCATTCTCTTTGCCGTTGCACAGGCAACATCTCCACGGAGATGGTTAAGAGTATGTGGTGTTTAGTTGTAGTTTTTTATTTCTGCTATCAAGAGTTTGTTATTTTAAAATAGTGCTGGTATGTACTATTTACAGAACAGAAGATGAAGAGTTCTGTTTGTGAGAGGAATATGATTTTAGCAGCAGTAACTAAAATCGTTTGCTGTTTCCATATAGGACTGTTGAGATGAAATAACTTCAGTTGGGGGAAACAGTTAGCAGACTTCGCATAAGGTATGACTAGCCATATTTCTAACAAGACTGTGTAATGCTGGAAGGCTGTCATTTCCCCTCATGGGGACCGGTAAGCCATTTTCTTAGTCTCAAACAGAATAAAGGGTTTAATATGGGCTATAAAACTGGTAGACACTTTTAGGGGCAAGATCGATTGCTTTATTTGGGCACTTTATACAGATTGAGGTTGAATTTCACACTTATAAACTTTGGGGAACGTTTTTTAACGTCAGGCACTGGATTAGACACCTTTTCAGTCAGGAAGGGCCTTCACTGTAGTAGGCTGAGCCTCATTTTCGCGCCATTACTGCGCAGTTACTTTTGAGAACAGGACATGCAGCTGCATGTGTGTGGATCTGAAAGTAGTTGAAAAGGTTCCTAGAAGGCTTCATTTGGTATCGTATTCCCCCCTGGGTTTGGTAAAGTCGCAGCAAAGGCTGTAGCTGGGACTGTAGAGGGGTTAAACCTGTAACCGGCTCCGGTTTCTTCATTTTAAGTGTTAAAGCTCTGAAAATTTGGGTGCAATACTTTGAATGCTTTAAGACACTGTGGTGAAAATTTGGTAAAATTTGAACAATTCCTTCATTGTTTTTCACATATTCAGTAATAAAGTGTGCCCTGTTTAAAATTTAAAGAGACAGTAACGGTTTTAATTAAAACGTTTTTTTGTACTGTATTGACAAGTTTAAGCCTGTTTAACATGTCTGTACCTTCAGATAAGCTATGTTCTGTATGTATGGAAGCCAATGTGTCTCCCCCTTCCAAATTGTGTGATAATTGTGCCATAGCGTCCAAACAAAGTAAGGACAGTTCTGCCACAGGTTGCCCAAGATGATTCATCAGATAAAGAGAGTAAAGATAGTTCTGCTTCATCTCACTCTGTGTCTACACCAGTTTTGCCCACACAGGAGACGCCTAGTACTTCTAGCGCGCCAATGCTTGTTACTATGCAACAATTGGCGACAGTAATGGATAAATCCATAGCTCATTTTTTATCCAAAATGCCTGAATTTCAGAGAAAGAGCTATTGCTCTGTTTTAAACACTGTAGAGCAGGAGGGCACTGATGATAATTGTTCTGTCATTCCCTCACACCACTCTGAAGGGGCCATGAGGGAGGTTTTGTCAGATGGGGAAATTTCAGATTCAGGTAGAATTTCTCAACAGGCAGAACCTGATGTTGTGACATTTAAATTTAAATTAGAGCACCTCCGTGCACTGCTTAAGGAGGTTTTAGCTACTCTGGATGATTGTGACAATCTGGTCATTCCAGAAAAATTGTGTAAGATGGACAAGTTCCTAGAGGTTCCGGTGCACCCCGACGCTTTTCCTATACCCAAGCGGGTGGCGGACATAGTGAACAAGGAGTGGGAGAAGCCCGGTATACCTTTTGTTCCCCCTCTTATATTTAAGAAATTATTTCCTATGGTCGACCCCAGAAAGGACTTATGGCAGACAGTCCCTAAGGTCGAGGGGGCAGTTTCTACATTAAACAAGCGCACTACTATTCCTATCGAGGATAATTGTGCTTTCAAAGATCCTATGGATAAAAAAATTGGAGGGTTTGCTTAAAAAGATTTTTGTTCAGCAAGGTTACCTCCTACAACCCATGTCGTGCATTGTTCCTGTCACTAGAGCAGCGTGGTTCTGGTTCGAGGAACTAGAAAAGTCGCTCAATAGAGAGACTCCGTATGAGGAGGTTATGGACAAAATACACGCACTTAACTTAGCTAATTCCTTTATTTTAGATGCCGCTTTGCAGTTAGCTAGATTAGCGGCGAAAAATTCTGGGTTTGCAATTGTGGCGCGCAGAGCGCTCTGGCTAAAGTCTTGGTCAGCGGATGTATCTTCCAAGACAAAATTGCTTAATATCCCCTTCAAGGGTAAAACCCTTTTTGGACCAGAGTTGAAAGAGATTATCTCAGACATCACTGGGGGTAAGGGCCATGCCCTCCCACAAGATAGGCCTTTCAAGGCCAAGAATAAGTCTAATTTTCGTTCCTTTCGCAATTTCCGGAACGGACCGACCTCCAACTCTGCAGCCTCTAGACAAGAGGGTAATACTTCGCAGACCAAACCAGCTTGGAAACCGATGCAAGGCTGGAACAAGGGTAAACAGGCCAAGAAGCCTGCTGCTGCTACCAAAACAGCATGAAGGAGCAGCCCCCGATCCGGGACCGGATCTAGTAGGGGCAGACTCTCTCTCTTCGCTCAGGCTTGGGCAAGAGATGTTCAGGATCCCTGGGCACTAGAAATAGTTTCTCAGGGTTATCTTCTGGAATTCAAGGAACTACCCCCAAGGGGAAGGTTCCACATGTCTCACTTATCTTTAAACCAAATAAAGAGACAGGCATTCTTACATTGTGTAGAAGACCTGTTAAAAATGGGAGTGATACACCCAGTTCCAATTGTGGAACAAGGACTGGGTTTTTACTCAAATCTGTTTGTAGTTCCCAAAAAAGAGGGAACCTTCAGACCAATTCTAGATTTAAAGATTCTAAACAAATTTCTCAAAGTACCATAGTTCAAAATGGAAACTATCCGAACGATTTTACCCTCAATTCAGGAGGGTCAATTTATGACTACCGTGGATTTAAAGGATGCGTATCTACATATTCCTATCCACAAAGATCATCACCAGTTCCTAAGGTTCGCCTTTCTGGACAAACATTACCAGTTTGTGGCTCTCCCATTCGGGCTAGCCACGGCTCCAAGGATTTTCACAAAGGTTCTCGGAGCCCTTCTAGCGGTTCTAAGAATCATCTGTCCCAGGGAATGAGCTTCCGCACACCAGAGTGGGTTATCGTCACGACCGACGCCAGTCTAGTGGGCTGGGGCGCGGTCTGGGACTCCCTGAAGGCTCAGGGTCTATGGTCTCGGGAAGAATCTCTTCTCCCGATAAACATTCTGGAACTGAGAGCGATATTCAATACTCTCAAAGCTTGGCCTCAGCTAGCAAAGGCCAGATTCATAAGATTCCAATCAGACAACATGACGACAGGTGCTTACATCAACCATCAGGGGGGAACAAGGAGTTCCCTGTCGATGAGAGAAGTGACCGAGATCATAAAATGGGCGGAGGATCACTCCTGCCACCTATCTGCAATCCACATCCCAGGAGTGGAAAACTGGGAGGCGGATTATCTGAGTCGTCAGACATTCCATCCGGGGGAGTGGGAACTCCACCCGGAGATATTTGCCCAGTTGACAAAATTATGGGGCATTCCAGACATGGATTTGATGGCGTCTCGTCAGAACTTCAAAGTTCCTTGCTACGGGTCCAGATCCAGGGATCCCAAGGCGACTCTAGTGGATGCATTAGTAGCGCCTTGGACCTTCAACCTAGCTTATGTGTTTCCACCGTTTCCTCTCCTTCCCAGGCTGGTAGCTAGGATCAAGCAGGAGAGGGCCTCGGTGATCTTGATAGCTCCTGCGTGGCCACGCAGGACTTGGTATGCAGACCTGGTGAATATGTCATCGGCTCCACCATGGAAGCTACCTTTGAGACAAGATCTTCTGGTACAGGGTCCATTCGAACATCCAAATCTAGTCTCTCTCCAGCTGACGGCTTGGAAATTGAACGCTTGATTTTATCTAAGCGTGGGTTTTCGGATTCTGTGATAGATACTCTGGTACAAGCCAGAAAACCTGTAACTAGAAAGATTTACCATAAAATATGGAAAAGATATATCTGTTGGTGTGAATCCAAGGGATTCTCATGGAGTAAGATCAAAATTCCTAGTATCCTTTCCTTCCTACAAGAGGGTTTGGATAAGGGATTATCAGCGAGTTCTCTAAAGGGACAGATTTCCGCTTTATCTGTATTGTTACACAAACGACTGGCGGCTGTGCCAGATGTTCAAGCCTTTTGTTCAGGCTTTGGTCAGGATAAAGCCTGTTTACAGGCCGTTGACTCCTCCCTGGAGTTTAAATTTAGTTCTTTCAGTTCTCCAAGGGGTTCCGTTTGAACCTTTACATTCCATAGATATTAAGTTGTTATCTTGGAAAGTTTTGTTTTTAGTTGCTGTTTCTTCTGCTAGAAGAGTTTCTGAGTTATCTGCTCTGCAGTGTACTCCGCCCTATCTGGTGTTCCATGCAGATAAGGTCGTTTTGCGTACAAAACCTGGTTTTCTTCCAAAGGTTGTTTCCAACAAGAATATTAACCAGGAAATAGTTGTACCTTCTTTTTGTCCCAATCCAGTTTCAAAGAAGGAACGTTTGTTACACAATTTAGATGTAGTCCGTGCTTTAAAGTTTTATCTAGAAGCAACAAAGGATTTCAGACAAACATCTTCTCTGTTTGTCGTCTATTCTGGTAAAAGGAGAGGTCAAAAAGCTACTGCTACCTCTCTTTCCTTTTGGCTGAAAAGCATCATCCGATTGGCTTACGAGACTGCCGGACGACAGCCTCCTGAAAGAGTCACAGCTCACTCTACTAGGGCTGTGGCTTCCACATGGGCCTTCAAGAACGAGGCTTCTGTTGATCAGATATGCAAGGCAGCGACTTGGTCTTCCCTGCACACTTTTGCCAAATTCTACAAATTTGATACTTTTGCTTCTTCGGAGGCTATTTTTGGGAGAAAGGTTTTGCAAGCCGTGGTGCCTTCCGTTTAGGTAACCTGATTGGCTCCCTCCCTTCATCCGTGTCCTAAAGCTTTGGTATTGGTTCCCACAAGTTATGGATGACGCCGTGGACCGGACACACCAATGTTGGAGAAAACAGAATTTATGCTTACCTGATAAATTACTTTCTCCAACGGTGTGTCCGGTCCACGGCCCGCCCTGGTTTTTTAATCAGGTTTGATAAATTTATTTCTTTAACTACAGTCACCACGGCACCCTATAGTTTCTCCTGTTTTTTCTCCTGTCCGTCAGTCGAATGACTGGGGTGGGCGGAGCCTAGGAGGGACTATATGGACAGCTTTTGCTGTACTCTTTGCCATTTCCTGTTGGGGAAGAGAGATTCCCACAAGTTATGGATGACGCCGTGGACCGGACACACCGTTGGAGAAAGTAATTTATCAGGTAAGCATAAATTCTGTTTTTCTAAGTCGTCAGACTTTTCATCCGGGGGAGTGGGAACTCCATCCGGAGGTGTTTGCCTTATTGATTCCCCAATGGGGCAGACCGGAATTAGATCTGATGGCATCTCGTCAGAATGCCAAGCTTCCACGTTACGGATCCAGGTCGAGGGATCCTCAGGCCGAACTAATAGATGCCTTGGCAGTGCCTTGGTCGTTCAACCTAGCTTATGTGTTTCCACCGTTTCCTCTCCTTCCACGCGTGATTGCTCGGATCAAACAGGAGAGAGCTTCGGTAATCCTGATAGCGCCTGCGTGGCCACGCAGGACTTGGTTTGTGGATCTAGTGGACATGTCCTCTCTGCCACCGTGGAAACTTCCTTTGAGACAGGACCTTCTCATTCAAGGACCTTTCCAACATCCAAATCTAAATTCTCTGCAGCTGACTGCTTGGAGATTGAACCCTTGATTTTATCTAAGTGGGGATTCTCTGATTCAGTCATTGTTACTTTGATACAGGCTCGTAAGCCTGTCACTAGAAAGATCTATCATAAGATATTGCGTAAATATCTTTATTGGTGTGAATCCAAGGGTTACTCATGGAGTAATGTTAGGATTCCCAGGATTCTGTCTTTTCTCCAAGAAGGATTGGAGAAAGGGTTACCAGCAAGTTCCTTAAAGGGACAGATTTCTGCTTTGTCAATTTTGCTTCACAAACGTTTGGCAGATGTGCCAGATGTTCAGTTTTTTTGTCGAGCTCTAACCAGAATTAAGCCTGTATTT